>NW_011495070.1:1011848-1012238 GCF_000754665.1 Bison bison bison | reverse complement strand
AGACAGGAACACTGGAGTGGGTTGCCATTTCCTTCTCTAATGCATGAAAGTGAAAAGTGAAAGTGAAAAGTGAAAGTGAATTCACTCAGTCGTGTCCGACTCTTAGCGACCCCATGGACTGCAGCCCTCCAGGCTCCTCCATCCATGGGATTTACCAGGCAAGAGTACTGGAGTGGGTTGCCATTGCTTTCTCCGTGTAGTCTACAATTATTTGTACAAAATAACCCCCCTATTGGTAGTATCCCTAAGTGCCATTATTTTATCTCAATCATCCTTTTAAGGTATGCTGCTAAGTCACTTCAGTCGTGTCCGACTCTGTGTGACCCCGTAGATGGCAGCCCACCAGGCTCCCCCTTCCCTGGGATTCTCCAGGCAAGAACACTGGAGTGG
>NW_011495070.1:1010151-1011711 GCF_000754665.1 Bison bison bison | reverse complement strand
CCGGCAATCTTGATTCCAGCTTGTGCTTCTTTCAGCCCAGCGTTTCTCATGATGTACTCTGCATATAAGTTAAATAAGCAGGGTGACAATGTACAGCCTATATATATGGATTCATATACTCACAAACATATATAGACCTACACAAATACATATATTAATGTTGAATTCTGCCTTTGCCTTTTTTGAGAACATAACTTGTTTGCATTTTTATATAATTAATTTAGAAATTCCAAAATATAGGACATATATCACTAACAAGAAAACTTCATTTAACTTCATTTTCTTGACTGATTACTTAAGTTCTTTCATAATTTGTTTCTAAACACATTACATTTATACAAATGATGTCTAGACTAGCAAAATAAATCCACTCCATTCCTTTTCCTTGGATGTACTGCTTTTTCAATCTGGCTGAACATTAGAATTACCTGGAGAACTTTGACTACATATCCAGAGATTTTTATTTAGTTGTTCTGGGATATACGATGGTCATCAGTGATTTCAACAAATGTCTGTGATTTTCAGAGTCAGCCAAGGGAAATAGTCACTGCTCTATAAAGCTTTAGAAACAGTTGGAGCTTTCTTTTATTCCATACCTCATTTATGAGCTTTTCAGTTAAGGGAGAAACTTACAACATCATTAACATCATTTTATTTATCTTGAAGATCTTTTTGCTTCATTATATGTAAGTAAAATAGAGGCATACCTTGGAGATACAGAGGGTTCAGCTCCAGACCCCTGCAATTAAGTGACTATCACAAAAAAGTGAATCACATGATTCTTTTTGGCTTTTCAGTACATCTAAAAGTTATGTTTACTCTATAATTTCTAAATGTAACTGGCAAAGTAGAAGGATGTGCTCTCATTTTCTGCAAGAACTCCAAAATTACAATTCACTGCTGAACAGCCATCAACAGGAGAACATTGGATCCCACCAAAAAAAGATACCCGACATCCAAGGGTAAAGGAGAAGCCCAGCAAGATGGTAGGAGGAGTGAAATCATGTTTAGAATCAAACCAAATACCTGCCAGAGACACTCAGAGGGCACAAATCTTGTGAGCACCAGGACCTGGAGACCCCACAGAGACTGAGCTAGAACCGTGTTTGAGTATCTCCTGTGAAGGTGTGGGTCAGCAGTGACCTGCTGCAAGGCAGGGGCTCTGGGTGCAGCAGACCTGGGTATGGCATAAGTCCTCTTGGAAGAGGTTATGCTTTATCCCAAAATAGAGCCACCAGAACTTACACAGTACTGGGAAAATAGACTCTGGAGGGCACAAATAAAATCTTGTGTGCACCAGGACCCAGGAGAAAGGAGCAATGACCCCACAAGAGACTGACCCAGACTTACCCGTGAGTGTCCAGGAGTCTCTGGTTGTGGCATGTGCATGCATGGGACCTTTTGAAGGAGGTCACCATTATCTTGGTTTGTTTAGAATCATGCTCAAACTACTGCATAATTGCACTCATCTCACACGCTAGTAAAGTAATGGTTAAAATTCTCCAAGCCAGGCTTCAGCAATATGTGAACCGTGAACTTCCTGATGTTCAAGCTGGTTTT
>NW_011495070.1:1009686-1010051 GCF_000754665.1 Bison bison bison | reverse complement strand
TTTGACTGTGTGGATCACAATAAACTGTGGAAAATTCTGAAGGAGATGGGAATACCAGACCACCTGACCTGCCTCTTGGGAAATTTGTATGAAGGTCAGGAATCAACAGTTAGAACTGGACAGGAAACAACAGACTGGTTCCAAATAGGAAAAGGAGTACGTCAAGGCTGTATATTGTCACTGTGCTTATTTAACTTATATGCAGAGTACATCATGAGAAACGCTGGGCTGGAGGAAGCACAAGCTGGAATCAAGATTGCCGGGAGAAATATCAATAATCTCAGATATGCAGATGACACCACCCTTATGGCAGAAAGTGAAGAAGAACTAAAAAGCCTCTTGATGAAGGTGAAAGAGGAGAGTGA
>NW_011495070.1:1008040-1009586 GCF_000754665.1 Bison bison bison | reverse complement strand
TTCAACCAGTCCATCCTAAAGGAGATCAGTCCTGGGCGCTCATCGGAAGGACTGATGTTGAAGCTGAAAGTCGAATACCCCGGCCAACCGACGCACAGAGTTGACTCATCCGAAAAGACCCCGATGCTGGGAAAGATTGAGGGCAGGAGGAGAAGGGGACGACAGAGGACAAGATGGTCGGACGGCATCACCGACCCGATGGACATGGGTTTGGGTAGACTCCCGGAGCTGGTGATGGACAGGGAGGCCCGGTGCGCTGCGGTCCATGGGGTCGCAGAGTCGGACATGACTGAGTGATTGAACTGAAGTGAAAAGTAAAATTCTCAAAGGCATTCCTTTGTTTATCCATCTACAACTTTATATTCTACTGAAAGTTCTTTAAAGGAGATTTTTTTTTAATAAATTGAACTATTACAAATTTTTTATTTTTCAGGCAAAGAAGGCAGAAGTATCAAAGTATCAGTTCAGTTCAGTTGCTCAGTCGTGTCCGACTCTTTGTGACCCCATGAATCGCAGCACGCAAGGCCTCCCCGTCCATCACCAACTCCCGGAGTCCACCCAAACCCACGTCCATTGAGTCGGCGATGCCATCCAGCCATCCCATCCTCTGTTATCCCCCTCTCCTCCTGCCCCGAGTCCCCCCCAGCATCAGAGTCCCTTCCAATGAGTCAACTCTTCGCATGAGGTGGCCAAAGTACTGGAGTTTCAGCCCTATCATCATTCCTTCCAAAGAACACCCAGGGCTGCTCCCCCTTAGAATGGACTGGTTGGATCTCCCTGCAGTCCAAGGGACCCCCAAGAGTCCCCTCCAACACCACAGTCCAAAAGCATCAACTCTTAGGTGCTCAGCTTTCTTCACAGTCCAACTCTCACATCCATACATGACCACTGGAAAAACCATAGCCTTGACTAGACGGACCTTTGTTGGCAAAGTAATGTCTCTGCTTTTAAAAAACTTATTTCAATGGAAATAAGTTTGAGCAAGCTCTGGGAGTTGGTGATGGACAGGGAAGCCTGGTGTGCTGCAGTCCGTAGGGTTGCAAAGAATTGACATGACTGAGCAACTGAACTGAAGATATTTTCACAAATGTAAGTGGTTAAAAAAAGTGAAAGGGAGAATATTATTTCATGAAACATGAAAATTTTATAAAATATAAATTTCAGTTTTCAGCAATATGTGAACTGTGAACTTCCAGATGTTCAAGCTGGTTTTCAAAAATGCAGAGGAACCAGAGATCAAATTGCCAACATCTGCTGGATCACTGAAAAAGCAAGACAATTCCAGGAAAACATGTATTTCTGCTTTATTGACTATGCCAAAGCCTTTGACTGTGTGGATCACAATAAACTATGGAAAACTCTGAAAGAGATTGGAATACCAGACCACCTGACCTGCCTCTTGAAAAACCTGTGTGGAGGTCAGGAAGCAACAGTTAGAACTGGACATGGAACAACAGACTGGTTCCAAAGAGGAAAAGGAGTACGTCAAGGCTGTATATTGTCACTGTGCTTATTTAACTTATATGCAGAGTACATCATGAGAAAC
>NW_011495070.1:995743-1007940 GCF_000754665.1 Bison bison bison | reverse complement strand
TGGATGGCATCACTGACTCGATTGACGTGAGTCTGAGTGAACTCCAGGAGTTGGTGATGGACAGGGAGGTCTGGCGTGCTGTGATTCATGGGGTCACAAAGAGTCAAACACAACTGAGCGACTGAACTGAACTGAACTGAACCATTACCTTCATTACCTCCACCATAGTTTTGCCTCAAGTCAAACAACAGGGAGGGAACACAAAGACCATCAATAGAAAGTTGGATTAAAGTATTACTGGGCATGGCCCCACCCATTAGAACAAGACCCAGTTTCCCCCTCTGTCATCTCTCTCATCAGGAAGCTTCCTTAAGCCTCTCATCCTTATGTATCAGAGGACAGACAGAATGAAAACAACAATTACTGAAAACTAACCAAACTGGTCATGTGGACCACAACCTTGCCTAACTCAATGAAATGATGAGACATGCCATATAGGGCCACCCAAGACAGATGGGTCATGTGGAGAGTTCAGGCAAAATGTGGTCCACTGGAGAACAGAATGACAAACCACTTCAGTATTCTTGAGTTGAGAATGCCATGAACAGTATGAAAAGGCAAAAAGATAGGACACTGAAAGATGAACTCCTCAGGTCAGTAGGTACTCAATATGCTACTGGAGATCAGTGGAGAAATAACTCCAGAAAGAATGAAGAGGCAGAGCCAAAGCAAATACCACACCCAGTTGTGAATATGACTGGTGAAGGAAGTAAAGTCTGATGCTATAAAAAGCAATATTGCATAGGAACCTTGAATGTTAGGTCCAAGAATCCAGGCAAATTGGAAGTGGTCAAACAGGAGATGGCAAGAGTGAGCATCAACATTTTAGGAATCAGTGAACTAAAACAGACTGGAATGAGTGAATTTAATGCAGATGACCATTATATCTACTACTGAATGTTAGAATCCCTTAGAAGAAATGAGTAGCCATCATATTCAACAAAAGAGTGTTAAATGCAGTATGTGGATGCAATCTCAAAAATGACAGCATGATCTCTGTTCATTTCCAAGGCAAACCATTCAATATCACAGTAATCCAAGTTTATGTCCCGACCATGAATGCTGAAGAAGCTGAAGTTGAACGGTTCTATGAAGACCTATAAAACCTTCTAGAACAGACACCCAAAAATATTTTCTTTTTCATTATAGGAGACTGGAATGCAAAAGTAGGAAGTCAAGAGATATCTGGAGTAACAGGCCTATTTGGCTTTGTAGTACAAAACGAAGCAGGGCAAAGGCTAACAGAGTTTTGCCAAAGGAACACACTGCTCATAGCAAATACCATTTTCAACAACACAAGAGAAGATTCTACACATGGATATCACAAAATGGTCAGTACAAAAATCAGATTGATTATATCCTTAGCAGGCAAAGATGGAGAGGCTTTATACAGTCAGCAAAAACAAGACCAGGAGCTGACTGTGGCTCAGATCATGAACTCTTTATTGCCAAATTCAGACTTAAACTGAAGAGAGTAGGGAAAACTACTAGACCATTCAGGTATGACCTAAATCAAATCCCTTATGATTAATAGAGTGGGAGTGACAAATAGATTCAAGGGGTTAATTTGATAGAGTGCCTGAGGAACTATGGACAGAGGTTCATGACATTGCACAGGAGGCAGTGATCAAGACAATCCCCAAGAAAAAGAAATGCAAAAAGACAAAATGGTTGTCTGAGGAGGCCTTGCAAATACCTGAGAAGAGAAGAGAAGTGAAAGGCAAAGGAGAAAAAGAAAGATATTCACATCTGAATGCAGAGTTCCAAAGAAGAGCAAGGAAAGATAAGAAAGCCTTCCTCAGTGATCAATGCAAATAAGTACATAAAACAGAAGAATAGGAAAGACTAGAGATCTCTTCAAGAAAATTAGAGCTACCAAGGAAATATTTCATGCAAAGATGGGTACAATAAAGGACAGAAATGGTATGGACCTAACAGAAGCAGAAGATATTAAGAAGAGGTGGCAAGAATACACAGTAGAACTATACAAAAAAGATCCTTGTGACCCAGATAACCACAATGCTGTGATCACTTACCAAGAGCGAGACATCCTGGAATGCAAAGTTAAGTGGGGCTTAGGAAGCATTACTGCAAACAAAGCTAGTGGAGGTGATGGAATTCTAGTTGAGCTGTTTCAAATCCTGAAAGATGATGCTGTCAAAGTGCTGGACTCAATATGCCAGCAAGTTTGGAAACCTAAGCAGTGGCCACAGGACTAGAAAAGTTCAGTTTTCATTCCAATCCCAAAGAAAGGCAATGCCAAAGACCATTCAGACTACTGCACTATTGCACTCATCTCACACACTAGCAAAGTAATGCTCAAAATTTCTCAAGCCAGTCTTCAACAGTTTGTAAACCATGAGCTTCCAGATGTTCAAGATGGATTTAGAAAAGGCAGAGGAACCAAAGATCAAATTGCCAACATCCGCTGGATCATCAGAAAAGCAAGAGAATTCCAGAAAATCAACTACTTCTGCTTTTTTGATTATGCGAAATCCTTTGACTCAGTTATCACAGCAAACTGTTGAAAATACTTAAAGAGATGGAAATACCAGACCACCTGACCTGCCTCTTGAGAAATCTGTATGCAGGTCAAGAAGAAACAGTTAGAACTGGACATGGAACAACAGACTGGTTCCAAATTGGGAAAGGAGTACATTAAGGCTGTATATTGTCACTGTGGTTATTTAACTTATATGCAGAGTACATTGCATGATATACCAGGATGGATGAAGCACAAGCTGGAATCAGGATTTCCAGGAGAAATATCAATAACCTCAGATATTCAGATGATATGACCATTATGGCAGAAAGTGAAAAAGAATTAAAAAGCCTCTTAATGAAAGTGAAAGAGGAGAGTGAAAAAGTTGGCTTAAAGCTCAACATTCAGAAAACTGAGATCATGGCATCCAGTTCTATCACCTCATGGCAAATAGATGGGGATACACTGGAAACAGTGACAGACTTTATTTTGGGGGGCTCCAGAATCACTGCAGATGGTTACTACAGCCATGAAATTAAAAGATGCTTACTCCTTGGAAGAAAAGTTATGACCAACGTAGGCAGCATATTAAAAAGCAAAGTCATTACTTTGCCAACAAAGGTCTGTCTAGTCAAAGCTATAGTTTGTCCAGTCCTCATGTATTAATGTGAGACTTGAACTATAAAGAAAGCTGAGCGCCGAAGAAGTGATGCTTTCGAACTGTGACGTTGGAGAAGACTTGAGAGTCCCTTGGACTGCAAGGAGATTCAACCAGTCAATCCTAAAGGAAATCAGTCCTGAATATTCATTGGAAGGACTGATTTTGAAGCTGAAACTCCAATACTTTGGCCACCTGATATGAAGAACTGACTCCTTTGAAAAGACCCTTATGGGAGAGATTGAAGGCAGGAGGAGAAGGGATGACAGGGAATGAGATGGCTGGATGGCATCACTGACTTGATGGTTATGAATTTGAGTAAGCTCTGGGAAGCCTGGTGTGCTGCAGTCCATGGGGTTGCAAGGAGTTGCACACGACAGAGCCATTGCAGTGAACTGAACCAAACACTATAATAAGCAGGTAATAGCATTGTTTCTAGAAAAGAGATGTGCATACCTTAATTTGAAAATACATTATTGTTAAATATTGCTAACCATCATCTGAAAACTAGAGTTACCACAAATCTTCACTTTATAAAAACTGTAGTATCTGCAAAGTGCAATAAAGTGCAGCACAATGAAAGGAGGTATGCCTGTAAAACATATTTCTCAAAACATCATATAGCAGACTTTGGAACTATTGATTTGTTAGAAAATATTGTATTTAACTACTTAAAAATAGTGTTTATCAAATTATTTGCAAAGTCTGAATACCTAGGGATATCTTAGGTAGAGAGGGATGGCATTACTTAGTTTTTGTAGGAACATTAAATATTTAAAGTGAAATTAGGCTTGTATGGGCTGGATCTTTTAAAAACAATTTAAACTCAGCTTTGGAGAAGTGGAATATTTTTAGTTTTATAAAATGAAAAAAGTATATAGTTTGAATACTAAATTGACGTTCTAAGTTAAAGCATGGGTTAAATTGTGGTGGTGTTCTGCTGTGCTCAGTTGTGTCCAACTCTTTGTGGCCCCATGGACTGTAGCCTGCCAGGCTCCTCTGCCCATGGAATTTACCAGGCAAGAATACTGGCGTGGGTTGCCATTTCCAACTCTACAGGATCTTCCCAACCCAGAGATTGAACCAGTGTCTCTTGTGTTTTGTCTTCTGCATTGGTAGGCAGATTCTTTACCACTAGCACCACCTGGGAAGCTCATGGATTGAATGAAACAAACAGATTTTTGTATATACCCTAAAGTGAATTGAAGGGATAATCTGTTTTTTTCTAGGGTAGAAACCTTATCATATATTTATTAGGGATAGGGTTTACTGACCTTGCTTCATACTTTTCCCACACATATACTGAGTAAATGACAGACACTATTGCATTTCACCAAACACTCAAATAACTGAAAGCTTCCACCAAAGAAGCTACTGCTGCTTCTCCTTTTTCTTATTTATTTGGTTGTTAATTTCCCGAGGTTTTTATAAAAAGAAAACATTGCCTATAATCTGAAATTGACAGTTTAGTGCTTCACGAGAGGTTTTTCTTCTTCTTTTTTTGTCTTTGTTTTGTTGTTGTTGTTTTTGGAAAAAGATAAATTCCTTTCCTCTCTACAGTTTTTCAACATTTTCTGTTCAAGTTAAATACCAGCAACAACTTTAAATAAATTCAAAGAAAAAGCTTCTTTAAAAATCTTTCATCAATCAGAATTTGTGATGTTTTGGAAACAGAATGGTAGGCAACTTTATCTTATGGAAAAGAAAACTTTCTGGTCTGAAATTAAATTTCTGTGTTAATTACCAAAATTAAAATTTCAGTTGGAACAACTCTAAGTCGTCTTTGTGCTGAAGTTTACTATATTGTGGCATTTCAAAATGCAAATAAAGATTCAACATATTTGCTGCTGCTGCTAAGTTGCTTCAGTCGTGTCTGACTCTGTGTGACCCCATAGACGGCAGCCCACCAGGCTCCCCCGTCCCTGGGATTCTCTAGGCAAGAACACTGGAGTGGGCTGCCATTTCCTTCTCCAATGCATGAAAATGAAAAGTGAAAGTGAAGGCACTCAGTCGTGTCTGACTCTTAGCGACCCCATGGACTGCAGCCTACCGGGCTCCTCCATCCATGGGATTTTCCAGGCAAGAGTACTGGAGTGGGGTACCATTGCCTTCTCCACAACATTTGAGGAACAGTATTTTACCTTTGAGTTAAATGACATCTACTAATACCCAGATGCCCCAATTTTGGATTCCATAAATACATCAACAAGTAAATAGTAATATTAAAATATAGTTATCAACTTAACTAATCATGATATACAGTATAATACAAAGTTATTTATTTAGGTCTTTCAACTTGTAAATTACAGAGCTTCTACAGCTGATTCATATGTTACTACCATTAGCTTTCTAAGGTTTTCCTTCAGACAAATTTTTGATAGGAAACACATACTTCCTTGAGAAGACAAAAAGCAGAAAAAAAGGAAATGTGTCACTCAAAGTTATATTTTATGTTTTCATTATAGTTACAAATAAGCTCCCAACTAAGGCTCTGTGCATGTTTATTCCTTCCTTATGTGAATGCTAGTTAGGATAAAGATAGCCTTCAGAGTAAATCTTTTCCTAAGATGGTAAAAGAATTTCCCTCAGTGAACACTTTGAACTATAATTTACCAATCTGACATTATAATAAGTGTCATATTTGGCTTCTTTTTTTTTTTTTGTAGAAATGGTTCTTAATTGGTCAAGCAAATGAGATGAGATCTTTCAGCAAAGTGCCTAAAACTGTACCATCTGGGATAAAATTTGATAAATTCTTGAAGATATATTTTGAAATAGTAAAAAAAAAAAAAAGGCTTTTTTAGCTCATTTACAAAAACAGACACAATAAGTACATCTGCATTTAGGCTGTATTATCATATTCATGCATTCAGTACATACGTTGAATTATCTTCCAAATATGACACTTCTAGTGGTGGTTACTGACTGAATCATTTTATCTTTTTAATGCAGGGATCCAAACAAAATGCAAGGGATCCAAACAAAATGCAAGGGTTTTAGTTAATCCAATTTCAAATTATATAGAGTATATAAATAACGTGCTATTTAGTTTCTGAATTTTAGTGGGTGTGCAGTGGGCACTTAAAAGTTTTTATGTTCATAAAATTACATTTTCAGAGACTGAACTGCTTCCATCTTCATTCAATCAGAATGGATTTGTATTTAAAAGGAAAAGATGGACTATAATTATAAAGTTGTTTGATGCTCTTAAATCAATTCATGTTCTGATGCTTGGAGTTCCAGCTGCATGATCAAAATGTAGTGTCTGGCTCTTGAATTTTCCAAAGCAATAAGAGAGATCTCTGAAGGACAACAAAGGAATGGGAAAGTGGCGGGTATGCTGTGGCAGAAATGAATGCAAATGGCATCGCTGTTCGTTTCATTCACAGCAATCTGTCACCTTTTAGTTTCTCTTTCCAGATAGAAATAGGGGATAATGCTGGAAATAGTAATGCATAAGTGGACAGGGTCTGACCATTAAAATGTTTACCATTTCCAGAATGATGCCTGCAGATGTGACAAAATTGAAACTGGAAAGGTGTTAGAATTGCTGCCGGTTTCTATTCATTTGAATGGCAGCAACCCAGAACTCTGTTTTATGGTTTCGTGTGGAGGGGCAATCCATTATCTTTTTTTCCCCCTTCTGGGATCAAATAGTGTTTTTGTGAGGATTATATCCCTGTCGTAAGCAGCAGTGGAACCAATATGATGAGGTCTGAATGTCAAGCTTATTTCCAAATTCAACTCCTTTACAATTGCAGGGTTGACTTAGAAATTGAAAATCCCAGTTATGTAATTGATTTTTAAAAGTTTTGAATAGGCAATTCTTCCTTCAAAATAAGCATTAAAAAGACTCACAGGAATTAAAAAGTAGCAGGTGAGGGAAAAATAGGTATTTTTGTATCATTTAGAATTCTTAAAGGATTGTATGGGTGCCAAATAACCGATATTTACATACTAGTTTTGAGCAACTAATTTTGTCAGCAGGTTTTTGTAAATGAGAAAAATATAGCATAGAAGGGATAAGTATATTTTTCCCTTTCCAAGATTCATGTATTTGGTTAGCCTGAAGTTTTAACAAGGTTTTTTTTTTGTTTTTTGTTTTTTTTTTTTGAAACGAGAGTCTACCTGGCTTTGACTGCTGTACTTAACATAAATCCCAAATGAAATAGTCATACTTGTTATAGGAAAAAAAAAATTGTATTAAAAGATAATGAGTTCTGTGGTAAAAATGCAGCACATTACTCCTAGAAATATTTTAAAATATTATAGAATATTATGCCTGGGAACCAACTCATTGATTTTTATTTACAGAGAGAAAACATATTGTGTGCAAATGACTAACCTGTTTCTCCCCAAACCCCATAGTGCAACATTCTGCATTTTCTTGTCTAATAATTGCTGGGCTTTTTTTCTTCTTTTTGAACTCACTTGAATCAAGCTTTTATTCATAGACATATATAAATATTCTTGGTGAGGTTATCCAAAAGCTCCACATTTCAAACTCCAGTGATCAGTTCTCAGTTCCCATCTTACTTGATTTAGCAGTATTTGACACAGTGAATCACATTTTCCTTCTTTAAACAGTTCTTCACTTGGTGTTTTAGAATGTCACAACCTCCTGGTTTTCCTCCGATCAGAGTGAGCACTTGTCTCATTCTCCTTCTGCTAGTTTCTCTTCAGTTCCCACCCTCTAAATAGTTGAATGGTCTGACTACCGTTGCTCTCCGTTTCTCTTTGCAGTGATCCTCTTTCGTAACTTTAAATGTCACCTATGTGTTGATGAGACCTTACTTTTTATCTAAATCCTGAGTGTATTCCATTAATTTCAGATGTGTAAGTACCTGCTTGACAATTCTATTTGGAATTCCAAATAGGTAAGCCAAACTTAATATGGTTAAAATCCAAGTCAAAAAATTTAGTCTCTCGCTCCTCTCCAGTCTTGATGCTGTCTTCCCCAACACAGTTAACAGCAACTCCAGCCTTTTAGACTTCCATCATCTTAACTTAAAATCATCCTCTCCTACCTTTCTCTCAGTAATCCTTCAGCAAATTATGCTAGGTTTATTGTTGTTCATTGACTAAGTCATGTCCAACTCTGCAGCTCCACAGACTGCAGCATTCCTGTCCTCCACAATCTCCTGGAGTTTGCTCAGATTCATGTCCCGGGTCAGTGATGCTATCTAACCATCTCAACCTCTCTTGCCCCCTACACCTCCTGCTGTTACATCTTTCCTAGCATCAGGGTCTTTTCCAATGAGTCAGCTCTTTGTATCAGGTGGCCAAAGTGCTGGAGATTCAGCTTCAACATCAGTCCTTCCAATGAATATTCAGGGTTGATTTCCTTCTGGATTGACTGATCTCCACGCAGTCCAGGGGATTCCCAAGAGTCTTCTCCAGCACTGCAATTCAAAAGCATCAGTTCTTTGGTGCTCAGCCTTCTTTATGGTCCAACTCTCACATCCATACATGACTGCTGGAAAACTCATAGATTTGATGATATGGATTTTTGTCAGCAAAGTGATGTCTTTGCTTTTTAATATGTTGTCTAGGTTTGGCGTAGCCTTTCTTCCAAGGAGCAAGAGTCTTTTAATTTCATGGCTGCAGCCACCATCTGCAGTGATTTTAGAGTCCAGGAAAAGGTATCTGTCAATGCTTCCGCTTTTCCCCCATCTATTTGCCATGAAGGAATGGGACTGGATGCCATGATCTTAGTTTTTTAAATGCCGAGTTTTAAGCCAGACTTTTTGTACTCCTCTTTCACCCTTATCAAGAGACTCTTTAGTTCCTCTTCACTTTCTGCATTAGAGTGGTGCTTGCCTATAAATTCTGTAATAAATGTTACATTTATATAAAATAGTTCTAGTACATATATCCATGCACATTTACTTGATAGGAGGCAAATGAAGTTAAAGGCAAATCCCCTAGCCTCCCCTTCCAAATACACTGCTGTTCTTAAAGCTTTATTTTATTTAGTATGGAGAACATAAGACTGCTATAAGTGTTGAGAGCCTCAGAATTTAATGAATTTAAATTCATTATAAATTTTAAAATATATTAAAAATTAAATTCAAAAATTATAATTTTCCAAAGCCAAAAAAAAAATAAGAAAGTAATAACACCGTTTACAATAATCAAATATATTTCTGAACTTTTCCCTATGAAGCAGAAGCTTTATAAAAAGTTGATCTAGTCATAATTTTCATCAAGATTGCTGATGACAAAATAAAGATATTAAGTCCAAAGTGGTTTCTCAGTTAGGAACAATGATGTAAAAAGAAACAACGGGATGAAATAGAAATAAGAAAAATCATAAAGTTGGGAAAATAAGAGGAAAGAGTAAGATGAAGTACCCAAATACTTTAGGATATAAGCTTTGTAAGAGATTTTTGCTGTACCTGCAGGCCTAAGAAGGATGCTAGGCACTAGATAGGCATCCACGTAGCTGCTGAATGACTTGAGAATGCATTTTCACCA
This sequence comes from Bison bison bison, assembly GCF_000754665.1. NCBI lineage: Eukaryota > Metazoa > Chordata > Mammalia > Artiodactyla > Bovidae > Bison > Bison bison. The sequence continues at coordinate 998,323 of NW_011495070.1, read as the reverse complement.
TCATTCTAGATTCTTTTAGGGGAGCTGAGACAGACAGCAGAATCCAGTGCTGCATTATGAACATATATCCTCAAAAGGGGGCACACTTTCAGAAAGTAAGATTTCTTCTTTCTTTCCTTCCTTCCACCCTCCCTTCCTTCTGTCTTTGCTTTCTTTTTCTTCCTTTCTGACTATACTGATGTATTTGATTGGCCTGCAAAGAATGAAATATTGCAGAAATGATTTCCATTTGGTGTTTGTAGGTTTTTCAAAGATATAGCAGCTTGAGAATAAAAATTCCTTTTTTCCCCTTTCTTTCTCAAGTTTGATGTTCAGCTGTTTAGTGGAGGCAACATGAATTTCTTTTGAGTCTTCTTTCATGTAATCTTTGAATCTTAAAATGTATGTCAACAATCTCCAAGATTCTAAATTTAAATTGTGTCAAACATCATATATAAACTGAATGTAAGCACTTCCTTGACTAATAGACAGCATTTGCCAAGGTTTATTTTTTTTCCTTGATAACCGCCAAAACAGGCTTGAGCAAGTAATCAAATTCTGACAAGCATTTTCTCCTCAACTAAATATAATAAAACAATTAGAGTACACAGTGCATGCCTCCAGATTGCTCCCATTGAACAAGATGAGGTGATTTTTTTCCCACCATCTGATGTTTTAAACATCCATGGATAATTGCTCCATAGTCTTATATTTAAATGATCTTTAGAAGATAACACTTGCTAAATCTCCTTCCCAGAATGTTATGCAAGTAGCATTTTTACATAATCTGCATAAGAATATAGAGCTTCACTAAAATTGCTGGATACCAAATGTGATTTAAAATGTTATTAAAAATGTAAGCTCAATTGGACAAAAATGCATTTCATATATTTTCTATTGACTTGGCATTTATTTCTTTAATTTCTAAAAGCCTTAAGGCCAGCAGGGTCGCTACTTAGAGATTCAATGATGTATATGAGATGTTCGTACTTCCCTGGTGGCTTAGTGGTAAAGAATCCACTTGCAATGCAGGAGACATGTGCAGGAGACGTGGGTTGATCCATGGGTCTGGAAGATCCCCTGGAGTATGAAATGGCAACCCACTCCTGTATTCTTGCCTGGGAAATCCCATGGACAGAAGAGCCTGGCAGGCTACAGTCCATAGGGTCTCAAAGAGTCTGACACAACTTAATGACTAAACAACAACATGAGATGTTTACCAGAAGGAGTCCTAATGATCTTAAGGAAACATTGCAAATATCTTTGTAGAGTTGATAGAAGTACTACTTTAAAAGACAGTGGCTATTTACCCCTCATTCTCTGATTTAATAATAAACCATTTAAAACGTATAATACCAAGAATAAGGTTTATCATCTGAAAGCGATGTTAGGTATGCATTGTGTAGAAGTAATGTGAAGGCTTCCATGCATTTTTGTGAATGATTTGCTGCTATAGTTTAACCCTTGATTTTGCTTATTTTTACTTAATTTAAAGTTGAAAATTTTAAGCCAGAGTTTTCCTTATGGTATAAAAGCTTTACTACTATATACCAAAGTAAACACATTTCATATTAATACTTTTCCACTTCCAAGAAAACCTATATCATCTTCTCAGTCCTCATACATATGTGTTTAATCCTTCAATCCAATTTGATCTTTTTACTTACTCTGACGATACCCAATTTTCTTTCAAACTATTTTATTGTATTTGATACCAAAAAGGTCATTCAAATAAATAAGTAATGAATAACTCAGTTGTTTATTCAGAGAGTATATTGAGTATATTAATGTTTTATGAGGAAAAGTGTTAGACCATGGGGACACGATAATAAAACTGACAAAATCCTTGGCTTCCGAGAGCTTACATTCTCCCAGGGTTGACTACTAATATATACTGGGAACTAATGTCAATTAATAATAAATGCACTGAAGAAAAATAAGTAAATTGAAAGGATAAGGAGCGAGGAGGAGTGGTGTCTTAGGGTGGTCTGAATGGAGGTGTCTGTGAGGAAAGGCAACTTTTAAGCAGAATATTGAGTAAAACTTGGGAACTGGTCAAGAGTTATGCTGGGGAAGAAAATTTCCCCTAGGGGAAGTAGCAAATGCAAACACTTTGATATGGGTTTATACTTGGGTGTTAAAGAAAGAGCAAGTAAACCAGTGTGGCTGAAGGAGGTGATGAAGATGATTTACTGAAAATCTCATATAATGAGGTAAGACAATTAAGAGAAAATTAATATTGAAGGGATGAGTCTTAAAAATTGAAAATTTCCAATATTCTGGGAGGTGGGTCATAGAGGATCCTGCTGTGATGTATGTCAGAGAGTGTTTTGCCTATGCTCTCCTCTAGGAGTTTTATAGTTTCTGGTCTTACGTTGAGATCTTTAATCCATTTTGAGTTTATTTTTGTGTATGGTGTTAGAAAGTATTCTACTTTCATTCTTTTACAAGTGGTTGACCAGTTTTCCCAGCACCACTTGTTAAAGAGATTGTCTTTAATCCATTGTATATTCTTGCCTCCTTTGTCAAAAATAAGGTGTCCATATGTGCGTGGATTTATCTCTGGGCTTTCTATTTTGTTCCATTGATCAATATTTCTGT
>NW_011495070.1:949161-995643 GCF_000754665.1 Bison bison bison | reverse complement strand
TTTTGTTCCATTGATCAATATTTCTGTCTTTGTGCCAGTACCATACTGTCTTGATAACTGTGGCTTTGTAGTAGAGCCTGAAGTCAGGTAGGTTGATTCCTCCAGTTCCATTCTTCTTTCTCAAGATTGCTTTGGCTATTCGAGGTTTTTTGTATTTCCATACAAATTGTGAAATTATTTGTTCTAGCTCTGTGAAGAATACTGTTGGTAGCTTGATAGGGATTGCATTGAATCTATAAATTGCTTTGGGTAGTATACTCATTTTCACTATATTGATTCTTCCATACAGATGGCTAACAAACACATGAAAAGATGCTCAACATCACTCATTATCAGAAAAATGCAAATCAAAACCACTATGAGATACCATTTCACACCAGTCAGAATGGCTGCGATCCAAAAGTCTACAAATAATAAATGCTGGAGAGGGTGTGGAGAAAAGGGAACCCTCTTACACTGTTGGTGGGAATGCAAACTAGTACAGCCACTATGGAGAACAGTGTGGAGATTCCTTAAAAAACTGGAAATAGAACTGCCTTATGATCCAGCAATCCCACTGCTGGGCATACACACTGAGGAAACCAGAAGGGAAAGAGACACGTGTACCCCAATGTTCATCGCAGCACTGTTTATAATAGCCAGGACATGGAAGCAACCTAGATGTCCATCAGCAGATGAATGGATAAGAAAGCAGTGGTGCATATACACAATGGAGTATTACTCAGCTATTAAAAAGAAAACATTTGAATCAGTTCTAATGAGGTGGATAAAACTGGAGCCTATTATACAGAGTGAAGTAAGCCAGAAGGAAAAACACCAATACAGTATACTAATGCATATATATGGAATTTAGAAAAATGCTAACAATAGCCCTGTGTATGAGACAGCAAAAGAGACACTGATGTATAGAACAGTCTTATGGACTCTGTGGGAGAGGGTGGGAAGATTTGGGAGAATGGCATTGAAACATGTAAAATATCATGTATGAAACGAGATGCCAGTCCAGGTTCGATGCACGATACTGGATGCTTGGGGCTAGTGCACTGGGATGACCCAAAGGGATGGTATGGGGAGGGAGGAGGGAGGAGGGTTCAGGATGGGGAACACATGTATACCTGTGGAGGATTCATTTTGATATTTGGCAAAACTAATACAATTATGTAAAGTTTAAAAATAAAATTAAAAAAATATATATATAAAAAAAATTGAAAATTTCTCAAGATGTTAACAAACTACTGCCATGTTTAGAAGCTGGTGATTTGGACATCAATGTTATAGTCAGTCAAGAATGCAGCATGTGACCATTAGTGGTAGATATAGAGAATCTACAGATTGGAGTTTTTAAACATAAACTGAGGCATATTGAACATTTTAAGAGTTTGAGAAATATCTAATCTAATCAGGTAGCACCATGTTGAAGTGTCTGGGGATCCTCGACTAATAGAAGCTCAGGAGAGACTTTTATGGAGAAAAGACTAAAGCAAAGTAAGTAAGAATTGATTGGTTATAGCTTAAAGCCCAGTTGGCTCTTGTGACTAGTGGTCCTTAGGTTTCAACCTCATAACTTTGAGTCATTAATAGGTTTTTATTTGTTCATGGGGCTGTCACAGCATTAGAGCCACCTAACTGCCTCCGTGTTTAATTAACATGTTTATGATCTATTTAATGTTCTATTTGTTATCAGAAGATGATTATTTTACTTTCATGTTGCTCAGAAAAGAGTTTTACATGACCATAGAAACAAATAAATAGGTATAAATATAATCACTTATTTGTTTGCATGTGGATAATATATTATTATGAATACTTTAAGTTCCTTCCAGCCTATGGCTATTGTATAATACCAGAGGGAGTAGTACTTGACTTTATGAAATTGCTCTTTGAGAGGTAACAACTCTGTTAAGTCTGTTATACATTTAGAACAATATCATCAGATGGAAGACATCTGGAGTATATTATCAAGTTCTATATTACAGATCTCTCTTAAAATCTGAAGATAATTAGGCGAAGACAATAAAGAAGTAAAAACATGTTTATTGAAATAAGTTTATCAAGAATAAGGGCAAAATTGGAAGAACAATCTGTTCTGGAAACAAAAAAAAAAGTGTTACCTTGAGATAAACTTTAATGGGTTGTGAATTTTAATGGACTTTTCTTAAATAATGATGATATTAATGCAAAATGCTCACTTAGTTTTTATATATATGTTTATCTTCTTTGCTAGACACAAAAATGCTAAACTTTTAAAAATATTACCAGGTAAAAGAATTGGGGGAATTATACATAGCTATTTACAATATTGTTGCTTACTTCACTTACCTTTATTGTACATAGTTATATATAATACCCCAAATTCTTTTACCTAGTAATATTTTTAAGAGGTTAGCATTTTTGTGTCTAGGAAAGATGAGAGCATACAGAAGAAAAATCAAAATGTTCTATTTTCTCATAATCAATTTATATTTCACATTTTTCCTGCTATTGACAGAATTATTTTCCTTCTTGGCTATTACTTCAGGATCTGCTACTTTAATTTTCAGGTGACATTTTAAAAAATACTGCCTTTAATATCATTTAATTGGTAACAATTTATATGTTGAAATATCTTCTATGTATTTTTCAGTGATCCAAACATTTTTTTTTTTTGTAACTGATGCATGATGGAAAAATCTGTTATTACAGGCATAAGGTAGACATATATTTCATCTAAGGAAACTATGATGATATGTTTCTATAGCTGAGTAAAATTTAATCAATATTTTTAAACCAATTTAAAATCACCACTTCAACAGAAGTGTCTTGTACTTCCAACTGATATATTATACTGCTTTGCATTGTAAGTGAATTTATTGCTTAAGAGAATGGTACAGAATGGATGTTTACAGCTATAGTATCCTCACAGACCAAGGTAAAAAGCATAATTTTTATATCAGATGCATAATTTTTATATCAGATCTTGCTTTACACTTTGTGGGTTTGAGTCTACCTATTTTATATTATCAATTATAATAAGTAACAATTGGAAACAGAGAAGGCAATGGCACTCCACTCCAGTATTCTTGCCTGGAGAATCCCATGGACAGAGGAGCCTGGTAGGCTGCAGTCCATGGGGTCGCTAAGAGTCGGACCTGACTGAGCGACTTCACTTTCACTTTTCACTTTCATGCATTGGGAAAGGAAATGGCAACCCACTTCAGTGTTCTTGCCTGGAGAATCCCAGGGGCGGGAGAGCCTGGTGGGCTGACGTCTATGGGGTCACACAGAGTCAGACACGACTGAAGTGACTTAGCAGGAGCAGCAGCAACAATTGGAAAAAATCAAGTTAAAATGTAAATGGATTATATCAAAAAGTCTTGGATAAGAGAAAAAATACAACTGAAATATAAATTAATAAATTATATGAAAACAATAGAATTGATAGGATTCTAAACAGTGAACAGAGGGGTGTTTATACCTCTATATGTTTTTGTTATTAAAAATCAAAGATTAAAATTAGTGAGTTAAATTCTCAGCTCAGAAAACCAGAAATAGAACAGCAAAGTACATTGAAAGAGTGAACACAAGAAAGGAAATAATTAAGCAAAAAGGAGAAGTTAATTTTTGAGAAAGAAAAAAAAAAAAAAACAAATCTATGTAACAAAATCCTGGTCTTTTTTTTAAAACAATTTACTATTTAATTTGATCAGGGAAAGAAAGAAAGACAGAGGCAAAGAGATGAATAAAGAGATGGTAAAGGGAAAATGACCATTTAAATAGATAGTATATTTTGAAAATCATAAGAGGCTTATTTGCAGATTTATGTAAGTAGTGTTGAAAACCTAGATGAAATTAATAATTCCTTACAGAAATAGAGTTTATCAAAACTATCCCATAAAAAGATTGTGCAGTCAAATCTGCACAGGAAAAAAATAGAAAAGAGAATAATGAAATTTCCCCACAAAAAAGGATAAGGCCAAAATGTTTTCATAGGGGAAATGGGTAAAACTTCAAAAGCAGACATTTCTATAGGTTCTATGACATATCAGTCACATTGTCTTAAGAAAAACAAATTTAGGTTGGATTTTTATATTTTGAATGTTAATATTAGTTTCAGTAGGATCTTATGTAATAACTTATGAATTCTGTGGATTGATGGAAAATAATATGCTCACACTGGAATGTTGAGACAAAAATACTGCAGGACAGATGAGAAAGATCAACACAATAAAAACAAAAAATAATGGGAAGATGTCCCTTGATTTCAGCAAGGATTATCACTGCACTTGAGACTACCAGTGATGTTTATTTTGTTTTTAATAAGTTCTGTATTTACAAAATTGTCTATAAAGAACATGTATCAATTATAACTGTGCTGCAACATTTTAAGATTTTCACTTCTTAATTGTGAAAGAATCATAATGTGATATCTTTCAGCCTCGTTGTAGAATCTCAAAACAATTCAGATGTTAGAACAGAGAATACAAATAAATTATCCCTATGGAATAGCTGAACTTTACTAACTTTCTGATTTCTCTGGACCTAAGACTAATACTGGCCACATGTCTGAATACTGTCTCAAAAGTCAAGATCCTATTAAAAAAATACAAATCAGCTATTTTTTTTTCCACAAAAAAGAAAAGAACCAGACACTTGTACACACAGACTCAAAACTACAGACAAAGCTGACTTCTAAAAGAGATTCGAAATGATCAAGAATTTAGGACAATTAAAACTTGCTTTATAATAACCTCCTTAATATGAAAAGTAACCTAATAAAAATTCCCCATATTCCTTTGTAAATTTTTGTTGGAAAGGTTTTTACTCTGTCTTTATGACTATTTACTGAAGTACGAGTTGTAACAATGTTTTTAGAGCACTTTATTTTTATTTCTTCTTTCAGAAGTGTCATTTCACTTTTCTTGGAGCTGATCAAAGTCCATCGCACATCTCCTTTCAAGTTGAAAATATACAGATAGTTTTGAATTTTGTGAACTCTTCTATTATTAAGTTTTGTCAATTGTCAGCATCCATATTCCATTCTGATGATGAATAGGGGCATTATATTTCAGCATTAAAATGCAGTTAGGGTTGTAATGAGCATCATTAAGGACTCTAATGGGAATCAGAATTGTATGTCATTTTATTCAGGGTTTTTTTTTTGTTTTAGTTTATTTGTGCTTTACAAAATTTTTAAAACATTTCTATCAAGCAGGTGGGAATAGCATTGTGATTTTAGAAGTACACATATAAATACCATTTTAACACATCTATTTCAAAACACTCTAATCCTGTCTGTTTTCTAAATCTTCGTCTTAGCAATCTCTAAGAGTAGAATAATAGTTCTTCCTAATATCTATTTTTGCTTCCAAGTTTCTTCCTATAAATCTAGTCTAAGCCTTTATGGAATATATGTTTTTAAGTGGACATCTGTACACTTAAATCAGAATAAATTAAATGATCTATAATAGAAATGAAAAAGACTTGCTTTAAAGTCTGAGTCACAAAATGAGTGGTTCCTTGATTTTGCCTTAGAAATTAGCATATATGTCTTTTTGCAAAAGTTATGGAGACTGCTGTAGCATTTCTCAATCTCCTGGGTGAGACGTTGTGTGTGAAGACCACTGACACCTCTATGGAAATTTACTGAGCTAGCTTTCATAATATATGTAGTAATATACAGATAAAATATGGACAAATACTCATTGAATCAAGCTCATTTCCAATGTAATATTAGACTTTCTACTAACTCTTACAAATTAAGAAAACTATTCTTAAAAAGAAAAATAAATTTTCAGGACTTAGGCTTTGCCCCTTTATTCTGCATCTTTCTAGTTTTATGTGAATATAATTTGTGAAACTTCTGTGAAGTAAGATGTTGATGTTTCATTAATCAGATAGATTGGGTGACCATTTCCCATTCCATAAGCAAAGTTAACTATCACAGTACCTTCTATTTCTAAACGAAAGCATCAAAGATCTTAAACTTACTCTGAAGAATTAACTCTAGTCCTCTGAAAAATATATTTCAGTGGCAATGAAAGAATAGAACTCCCAAATGAAATATCAAACAACTTAGACATTCCAAGTCTTGCTGCTGTATCGGGAACAGAAGTGAAAATCAATGCCTGATAGAGGGCCAAATGCAAATTACCAATGAAAGAGAGACATTGCTCTGGGTATAATAGCAAAACTGTATAAGGTGACATCTGAGAGGTGACAGACTCTTGAAGGACACCTCTTAGATACTCCTCTGAAGTATGCCATCTGATAAAAGCCGTTAAGGTCAAAAATAAGAGTTCAAATCTTGATTTTTAACTCACACAGCATAATTCAAAATAAATGCAAATTTAAGGACAAGGAATATTTTCTCATGTATTCTCTAACATCATAGTGAACCACATATATTTTTCCTCATAGTTGGAAGATATTATTTCCAGCAATGTTCGGTTGAAAATAATCTCATTATAATATTTGAAGTGTAACAAGTCTGCAGAATAAAAACAACTTTAATGTAAAAAAATAACTGAAAAAGTAAAACTAATACCAGGTTTTATATTCATTTGATAAATTATATCTTCCTAGTCATTTCACTAATATAAAACCTGTCTGATAGTTTAACTTGTTGAAAACCTGTCACTGGAATGGCTATCACACATACATACTATTTTATAAAACCTGTGTAATATTAAATTTTAGAATTACTGTGATTTTCCATGAGTCTTAGCTATTTTCACATCTAGTAACTCCATAGGGTGATATTTCATGTCTATCTTTATGAATAAGGAGAAAATGGTAACATACACACATATTCAAGCATTGTTACTGTCACTTTTTGAAGATGCAAAATTTTTTTTAAATAAATGCTACAAAGGCAATCTCTATGTAGAAAATTCAGCCTACCTATTTGGGCACTACAACGGATACTTTTCTGTCACTGGAGTCTGTTCTACTAGAATATAACAACTATGAGTAACTCTACTTTCCAGGAGACTGATGGACATTAGTCCATCCACCATGGCATTCTTGGAAATATTTTCTCTTTTCCTTTCTTTTCCTTTTATTTTAGTGCTGAGTGATAGAGCAGGCTCACAAAACATTGGCTACATTCCCTGTATTTTACAATGTATCTTTGAGTCTATCTTACCTATGGTAGTTTGTACATTCCACTCCCCCATCCCTTGTTGCTCCTCCCTGCTGCTGGTAACCACTAGTTTCTTCTCTGTATCTGTCTGCTTCTTTTTATTACATTCACTAATTTGTTATATTTTTTAGATTCTACGTATAAGTGATATCATACAGTATTTGTCTTTCTCTGACTTATTTCACTTAGCATAATGCCCTTTAGGTACATCCATGTTGCTGCAAATGGAAAAATTTTCATTCTTTTTTATGGCTGAGTAGTATTTCACTGTATATTTTTACCACTTCTTTATTCATCTGTTGATGGACACTTAGGTTGCTTCCATATATGGGAAATTGCAAATAATGCTACCATAAACATTGGGATATTTGTAACCTTTTTAATGGGGAAATAGTGGAAACAGTGTCAGACTTCATTTTTGGGGGCTCCAATATCATTGCTGATGGTGATTGTAGCCGTGAAATTAAAAGATGCGTACTCCTTTGAAGAAAAGTTATGACCAACCTAGATAGCATGTTGAAAAGCAGAGACATTACTTTGCCAACAAAGGTCCGTCTAGTCAAGGCTATGGTTTTTCCTGTGGTCATGTATGGTTGTGAGAGTTGGACTGTGAAGGAAGCTGAGTGCTGAAGAATTGATGCTTTTGAACTGTGGTGTTGGAGAAGACTCTTGAGAGTCCCTTGGACTGCCAGGAGATCCAACCAGTCCATTCTGAAGGAGATCAGCCCTGGGATTTCTTTGGAAGGAATGATGCTGAAGCTGAAACTCCAGTACTTTGGCCACCTCATGCGAAGAGTTGACTCATTGGAAAAGACTCTGATGCTGGGAGGGACTGGGGTCAAGAGGAGAAGGGGACGACAGAGGATGAGATGGCTGGATGGCATCACTGACTTGATGAAGCTGAGTCTGGGTGAACTCCGGGAGTTGGTGATGGACAGGGAGGCCTGCCGTGCTGCGATTCATGGGGTCGCAAAGAGTCGGACATGACTGAGCGACCGAACTGAACTGAACCTTTTTAATGAGTGTTTTTGTGTATTTTTGACTACATACAGAAATACAATTGTAGTGTCTTATGGTAGTTCTATGCTTAGTTCTTTGAGAAACCTCCATACCATTTTCCACAGTGGCTGCACGTTTACATTGCTACCAATTGTGTATCAGGGCTCCCTTTACCCCACACCCTCTCAAACATTTGTTTTTTGTTTTCTTTTTGATGGTAGCCATTCTGACAGGTATGAGATGATACCTCATTGTGGTTTTAATGTGTATTTCCCTGATCATTAGTGATGTTGAGCATCTTTTTGTGTACCTATTGGACACCTGCATTTTTTTGAGGGGGGAAATGTCTACTTGGTTCTTCTATTCATTTTTTAGTTGGCTTGAGTTGTATGAGTTATTTATATATGTTTACTATTAATCCTTTCTGGTCATGTTATTTGCAAATATTTTCTCCCATTCACTATTTACTTTTATTTCTTTAAGAGTCTGATCCAAAAAATCGGTGCTGCAATTTATGTTAAAGAGTGCCCTGCCTATGTTTTCCTCTAGAGGTTTTATAATATTCAGTATTATATTTAGGTCTTTAATCCAGTTTAAATTTTTGTATATGGTATTAGAGAAGCCTCCAAAATCACTACAGATGGTGACTGCAGCCATGAAATTAAAAGATGCTTACTCCCTGGAAGGAAAGTTATGACCAACCTAGATAGCATATTCAAAAGCAGAGACAGGAGAATGGCATTGAAACATGTATAATATCATGTATGAAACGAGTCGCCAGTCCAGGTTCAATGCACGATACTGGATGCTTGGGGCTGGTGCACTGGGACGACCCAGAGGGAGGGTATGGGGAAGGAGTGGGGAGGAGGGTTCAGGATGGGGAACACAGGTATACATGTGGTGGATTCATTTCGATATTTGGCAAAAATAATACAATATTGTAAAGTTTAAAAATAAAATAAAATTTAAAAAAGAAAAAAAAGGCAGAGACATTACCTTGCCAACAAAGGTTCGTCTAGTCAAGGCTATGGTTTTTCCTGTAGTCATGTATGGATGTGAGAGTTGGACTGTGAAGAAGGCTGAGCGCTGAAGAATTGATGCTTTTGAACTGTGGTGTTGGAGAAGACTCTTGAGAGTCCCTTGGACTGCAAGGAGATCTAACCAGTCCATTCTGAAGGAGATCAGCCCTGGGATTTCTTTGGAAGGAATGATGCTGAAGCTGAAACTCCAGTACTTTGACCACCTCATGCAAAGAGTTGACTCATTGGAAAAGACTCTGATGCTGGGAGGGATTGGGGGCAGGAGGAGAAGGGGACGACAGAGGATGAGATGGCTGGATGGCATCACCGACTCGATGGACATGAGTCTGAGTGAACTCTGGGAGTTGGTGATGGACAGGGAGGCCAGGCGTGCTGCGATTCATGGGGTCGCAAAGAGTCGGACACGACTGAGCGACTGATCTGATCTGATCTGATCTGATGTCTTAGTAACAGTAGTTTCATTTCCTTTTCAAATAACCATTTTCTTTTTAAATCCTTTTGAATGCATAGTGTATGACACATCCATAGGTGATGCTAACCAGAAAAGAAAGCAGCCCACATCCTTTACTTTTATGCTCATGCTTTTGGTGCTTATTATTCTATTTATGGAAAAGTTCGGAGAATATGCTGTGCCTTAATTTGGAAAGTAGGCTATATGGACATGGCTGAACTAATTCTAGTAATTCCTGTGCTTGGTATGAGCATAGAGATTTTTGTGTGCTTTTATTTTAGTGTTACTTATTTAAAGTGAGAGGGGTTGTTCTAAATTCCTTATCATCTATGCTAAATCACTGCATTTCTAATGATTTTTAGATCAGTAGCTTCATGGTCACAGTTTGTTATATGTTTTTGGTCTTAAAAATGTGAACCTTTTTTTTATTTTTTTCTCTTTTCACTTCTCTTGTTCTTTTCTTTCATTTTCCCTCATAAACGTATGCCTAGATAATAATATTCTGTGTAATTTAAAGATGAATATTTACTTGATTACAAAGGGATGATCAAATTCTACATGTCACATAGTTACAAACCTGATGAAAGCAAATTGAAGAATACTTGAAAATAGACTATTTTATATTAAAACAGCCTTCCAAGGGAATAAACAGGAATGAGAAAATGAGAGAAATTAATTGAATGATGATGGATGAGGGTGGAAACCAAGGAGGTTGAATGTCGATCAAAAACCCAGAAAGATTATAGGACTTTTCTTGGCCTTGGGATAGACCTTTTAGGTAGGAAATGGAAACATGAGCATATTACTCAGAAAGAAACCATTTACAGCTTCTGTTTTATTGCTAATCTTCTTACTCCAAAATATATATCTTGTTTATCTCACTGTACCCTAGGCCTTAGCTCCTCATATCAGAGGCCAGTTATTCTACCTAGGTTTTTTGACTTGCACAATTTAGTTAAGCCTCCTATTCCTCTTCTGTAACTCTAAAACATGAATGGAACAAGGTTTTTTGTTGTTTTGTTTGTTTGTTTTATAGCAGTAAAGATTAAAAATTATTCTTTTTAGGGTTTCACCAAAAATCTTACTATTGGGAAAAAAATAGTGTGTCCAGATTGCCCACATTTATTTATTTATTTATTAAATAAATATTAAATTTATTTTATTAAATAAATATTAAAATATTAAATAAATATTAAAATAAATATTAAAATTATTTATTAATTTATGGATAAATTAATATAAAGAAAGCAATGTTTAACAAATATAGCATAAAAGATGTATAGCAGAAGGGCTGAAGACTAACTGCAAACTTACTTCAATCGTATATAGCATAGCAAACAGACACAAGATTTAAGCAATATATAAGACTTAGCAAAGAATAACACATTCAACTTTCCCCAAAGAAGTCTGTTACCTTGTGAGATAACAAATATGTATACAAGAAACTATACATAAGGTAAACTATTGGGCTTCCCCCGTGACACAGCAGTAAAGAGTCTGCCTGCAATTCAGGAGTCATGGGAGATGCAGGTTTGATCCCTGGGTCAGGAAGATCCCCTGGAAGAGGGCACAGCAACCCACTCCAATATTCTTGCCTGGAGAATCCCATGAAAAGAGGAACCTGACAGGCTACAGTCCATAGGGTTGCAAAGAGTCGGACATGACTGAAGCGACCGAGCATGCATGCATATGCATGTATACATATGTGCACTGCTATCTGGTTCTATGTCCTTAGCTATATTTAGATTTATATCCATATTCATATTCCATGTCTATATCTATATCCAGAGTTCCCTCTGAACTCCAGACCCTCAGTTGCTCACATGAGACATTTTCTTGGCTATCTCACAGACATCTCAGATTTAGCAGTTCCAAAGCTGAGCCTTTGATTTATTATGGCTGCAACAATCTTATTTTTCTCACTGACTAGCACTACCAGTTATTTAGCTGCTCAAGTCACAACCTGCATATTTCTGATTGTCTGTTCCTAACCTACTCCACTTAAGACAACAGCAAGCACCACTGATGAGCTCTTCATACTGGGTGGTTGTTCTCTCCACAGTGAAGATTCCCTGTTCTACTGCTGGCATTAAGTCTTCTATATATCTATCAGTCCATTTGGCACTCTCTAGGGAAAGTGAGCAGAAGAGTAAAAATTGGATCATGTCGCTTTTAAAACACTTTACATACTTCCTATTTTATTTTCAATAAAATCCAGCTCCCTTATCTTAACCCAGCCTATCTCTGAGCTTACCTCTTGCAGTCAGATCTTCAGAGACTTTTTAGATTCTCCTTCCCATTCAGGGCTTCTTCGGCTTTTCACAACTTGGATTTTCACTCTAAATATCCTTAACTTTATATTTTAGCCGAGTCGCCTTTTGTGAGAAGTTGTTCCTAATTTCTACCAAAATTATATTAGGTCACTACCTCAAAAAAAAAAAAAAGTAGAAATAGCATGTGTTATGGTTTTTTTTTTTTTACTCAGCAATAATTTTTAATAAATTGCTGGAATAGTGTGTTTAAGTATATTCGTGTGATTACATGGGACCACATATTTAGTTGAGATATTTTTGTGGAGATAGGCATTTAAGAAAATGTAAGTTTCCTTTACAAAGGAGGCTAATTCAGTTGCAGTTCTTGAATCTGTGAACTGGGATCTTTTGTCCACGTCTGGGAATTGCTTCATATTTTACATGCACTCCATTCTTGTTCTTTTCTACTTCTCAGGTCAGTTCAGTTCAGTCGCTCAGTCGTGACCGACTCTTTGTGACCCCATGAATCGCAGCACGCCAGGCCTCCCTGTCCATCACCAACTCCCGGAGTTCACTAATGGTTCTTTAAAAAAAAAAGAGAAAAACTAGGTCTATCATAGTTACTAATTTCATGTTCATTTATTTATTTACGTACTTCTTAGGGAATGTTTATCTTGCTAACCAACTTGTATTTATTGTTGAGAACTTGAATGTCACAGACAATCGATATTAATTTTTGAATGAGAGGATGGATGCATGTAGAGGGATGTTCCACGAATACCGGGAGGACAAAAAAAGACAGATGCAGTAAAATACATAAAATATTATGTGGTCCACTGAGAAAAGAGAACAAGTAATGAATGTTTAATAGAGATATGACAGGGAGACTATAATAATGGAAAATCAAAGTGGAACTAGATAGTGAAAGCTATTGTGTTTTATGTTTTGAAAGCAGGAAGTCATCTTGTAAGAAAGCACGTAATTGATGCCAGCTTGGGGAATATGTTGGAATGAGGTAGATGTCTGCACTCAGACCATTTAGGAGGCTATTAGAATTGTTTATATAATTAATTATTCTTGTTACTCGGTAAAAAAGTAGAAAACTCCAGTTAAAATTTCAGAATATGTCCATGTTATTCATTCACTTAATGAGGATTTTGGCTTTGATAATTTTCATCTTAAGAAATGCCATCAATCTAGATAGGTTTAAGACAAGGATGACTCATTTAAACCTTGGTTTCTCAGCTTTTTGATTTCCTTATCATCAGTGAACTTTCCTTTTTCAGTATCTGCTATCAACTCCCACATTCACATCCTCTAAGTTGTAACCACTTTAAAATGTACCAGCTCTAACATCATATGTTCCCAGGTCCCAGTAGACTATTTGCTCCAAAACCTCAACAATTCCTGTTATTGATTTCTTGTGAACATCTTCTATTTTCCATGGTGTGTTTTCCTAACTATTAGACAATTTTTGTCCTTAGTTCTGTCAGTGGATACCCTTAAACAAACTCTCACATGGAGTTTAATATCACTTGACATAAATATGTTATGTTTTTGTCTATCATTCAAATAAGTTAACTGACTGTGATTATTGTCAATGATTTTTAACAAAGTTAACTAAGGTGTATGAATTTCTTTGCTGAGAAAATCTCTGTGAAATACCTGAGTTCCTAAAATCTCAGTGACTGAATTCTTGCTTTTACAAATTTTTGTGCTTCTTCACTTCTCATATAGGGAAATATAGGGAAAATACACCTTAGTGTTCAAAGGAAATAAAAACTCCACAACATTTGACAGCATATCACCATGGAGCCACATTTTATACCCTGAGGGAAACTATAAAATGGATGTGAACGCTCAGGTTCCTCTTGGCTCAGTCTAATAGCTGACACAGAATTAGCTGAAAGACTTAGGAAGAGAGCTGCTGTGTGACCAAGCAGTGGATGGATTCATGGCAATTCTGGGGCCTAGAAACATTGAAAATGGAGAATCTCATTTTTATAGAAAGTGCTGGAACCAGTGGGAATAATACCTTGGTATCACACAACCATGTGAGCAAAGGAAGACTGAAGACATTTGTATTATTTGTGTAATTCATTGCTCTAATTACTTACTCATTTCAGGCAGAAAGAAGTCAAATGCAATTTTTCCAGAGGGAAACAATGTCTGACTTTTTAGGTCCTATGACAATGTTCTATAGAATTAGGCTTATATTAAATTGACCATAGAAGAGGTCCCCAAATTTCAGTATCTAATGCCTGATGATCTGGGGTGAAGCTGATGTAATAATAATAGAAATAAAGTGCACAATAATGTGATGCACTTGAGTCATCCCAAACCATCTCCTCCTTCCTCAGTCCATGGAAAAAAATTGTCTGGCATGAAACTGGTCCCTGGTGCCAAAAAGGTTAGGGACCACTTGTCCATATGTTCATTATTTGGTCAATCTATTTGTCACATCCTTGTATTCATTAGTCCATTTGTCATTCCAGTATGGCTAAGACCTTAATTCTAGAGGACTCCTTAGTTCTACTTTGTCTATACTTGTGTATGTCCTGATGAGGATTATTAAAGATCATCACTTAAACAGGGAACTATAAAATTAGCCTCATTATACTTAACAGGACCCACTAAACTGCTCAGAAATTCCATAAGATTTCTCAAAATGGGCTTCTTCTGTGTTTCTCTATAGTGACTATTTTACAGTATTTACTCTATTCAAATATCTGACCCAATCACCTGTCCTTATTCTTTTCAAATTATAGTACTTCCTAATTTATACAGAAAATGAAAAGCTACCATTTTAAACTAACTTAATGTCTGCCAAATATGCACAGTAGAGAATGCACCTGCAATGCAGGAGATGCAGGAGACACAGGTTAAATCCGTGGGTTGGGAAGATCCCCTGGAGAAGGAAACGGCAACCCACTCCAACCCACTCCAACCCACTCCAGTATTCCTGGAAAATCCCATGGACAGAGGAACCTGGGGGACTACAGTTGATCAAGTTTCAGAGTCAGACATGACTGAAGTAACAACACACATACACACACATGTGTGTATGTGTGTGTGTGTGTGTGTGTGTAAGTTTCCTGCTGTATTCTCTGAATTAGATGTTTTAAAAAATTCAAACTGCATAAAAGAAAGGACTTGATTATTTCTGGTAGTTGTTATAGTAAAGACTACCCTGATTCAGCAGGTATTTTTTTGCAGTTTACCTTAGAAGTCACTTGCCCGCAAACCTATATATACATATATACAGACTGAGCGCGCACGTGTGTGTGTAGATATCTATCCATCCATTCAGTTGCTACAGCCAGAGAGATGAGGTCACATGATAGAATATATGCTTCCTATGTGGTTTTATGAGGAGATTAGGCAGCTGAGTTGTGGAAGTGGATAAGAATATTCCAATGCCATTTTCCACAGTAACTGTGTAATATTGAGCAACTGACCTACTCACTACAAGTTTCAGGTTTTGTAAATTGAGGTTGTAGCCACTACCTCACAGGTTTGTCATGAGGATATTCTTAATTAATGTAAAGTGACTTATAGATGTATGACAGAGTTGGTCCTCTGTTATACATTTCTCTATTATAGAGGTTATCTTAAATATTGTTATCCATGTGCATTTAGACTCCCTACAGCTCACTTCTAGGCCAAACATTCTCTCCCAGAAAGCACAGGGAGCGGTGAGAGGCACAAGGAGCAATCAGAGAAATCTAGTTAGTAGAATAATTACCAAGACTAAAGGATTTTAATAATAACTGAGATGTGTGTGTGTGAAGAGGGGGTGATCAAAACTGTCGAATTGCTGCATGATCAATTAGCATAACTCATCCAAATAAATATTTCTCCATAATCATGAATGATTGTCGTATCCAATGAGAAAAGTGAGAGAGAGAGCTTGAAGGGTTCACATTTACATGATGTGTATTCTTCCCCAAGCAGGCCTAACCCATTATGTTAGTTACATCTCTAGCAATTCACATCAATGAAGTGGTCATTTTAATTTCTTGCATTCCCTCCTTAATATAATATGTGAATATGTTTAACTACATTTTAGAAATTAAGACTTTAATAATCAAGTATCCTGAGACTCTTTGTGAACACTAATCTCAAATTTCATAAATCCTGTTTTTGGAATTTGACTGCCCTAATTTAATTTTGGCATTCTGCTTGACTGGTTTTCCCCAAGTCTTTGATGGGAAACAAGGCCAACTTCTAATTTGGACAAGCTAATACTCTTTGGATTTGGATAATATCCCTCCCAAAATTTGTATTACAAATTTTAAATATATATAAAATATCTAATTATCATAGAGAATAAGTTTGCTTGCTAATTGTTATTTTTTTCCTGAGTGTGGTAAGATAAAAAGCAGGAGAATTGGTGCTTCAAATTACTAATTGCTACCATAAATATTTTTAAGGATAATTTTCAGATTTTTCCCTTGATATGGATTTATTATATCCTAATTAATTTCTCCAGCATCAAGAAAAAATACATACTTGTTTATAAACTGACTGAAGCATGAGGAAAATATTATGAGAAACCTTTATTCTATATCTTATACTAAATACAGTAATATTTCTTTATTAGGAATAAAGATAAATTTCCTTCCTTTTTTGTTTTCCATGTTATAATATTTATCTTTACTGACTAGAATGAAATGATTTTATACTCACTTTGTATCTGAAACATTTAATGTAAGGAATTTGAAAATAAGCACACAATTTACTTAATTTAAAAATGTATGAAGTACATTTTTACTGTAATTTGCAACTTTGGCATTTGTTGAGATTTGGTTTGTGAACCAACATATGGTCACAAGTATTGGCAAGTGTTTTGTTCTATTGTTGGCGGGTACTTTAAATCTTTTTCTTAACATTCATCGTATTGTTATTTCTTTATAGAGTACATATTAATTTAGATGTACCCATGTATTTACTTTTCCCATTTCTCTTAGCACATGGTGTCCTGGCTTGCCCTTTTTGCTGCTCTCTTTTGTGTTGACAGCACTGTATTAAAAAATTAAAAAGAGAACTAGGAGTTCAAGAGGAGATGATTCAAGGGGGTGCTGTTAATAATGGAACTTTTCCTTGTCAGACTCCAGAATCTAAATTTTGTTCCATCAATTCAGGGAGGATATTAAAACTTTGTTTAGCTTCTAAGAGATTCTTGTACAGCTTTCCTTTCACTATGGCAACAGATAAGTGTTTCTGGTTGAAAGTCACCCCTAAAGCTAAGCTTATCTCTCTGGACTTTTCTTCTTCCCTGAAACTCAGAGTCATAAATCCTCACAGCCTTAGTTGCTCTCCAAAGCCTCCAAACTAAGTCTTCAAGAGAATACTTCAGAGTATTTTGTCCCATTTGTCTAGTTGTTAAATAAGAGAAGATTGGTTTGAACCACCTACTGAATCATTACCACAAGTAGAAACATAGTATATAAATTCTAAGTATGAACCAATTAACATTGTGTTGGAATGCTTTTTTAAAAAAAAATTAGGCTACACATCATCTGTGGATATATAATACTTTTGGTAGAGTAATTTGGATTTACCATTAATTTTAGTCTTATCTTTATTTTTTGATGAAAGTTTTAACTATTTTTCACATCAAATTAGGTAGTATTGGTTAGAATTTTATTACAATGATATCATTCAATTATTTTATAACAGAGTTTTATGGTCAAAATAGCATAGCAAAAATTTACCATTTGTCACCTTAATGAAATTTTAACCAATTTTGTAAAAATTTCTTCTTGAGTTAGAATTTGTTACCCTGCCTTTAATTTTAACAATTCTAGTATCTTCAGTATTTGTAATACTGTATTTTCATACCTTAGCACAGTGCTCAATTTAGGATGAATAAGGGGTTTGCTTTTCTTTTAGAAAGCGTGGTAGAAAGACTGAAGCAGGGCAAATGAGAAAGTGCAAGTAGTACTGTAAGCTTTTAGCAAGGTCTATTTAGGAAATAATAAATACTAAAACTGAGGATCTGGAACTGAATTCCTGAAAAGTATCCATGTCTGATATTCCATGGAAAATGGTCATGCACTCCCCTGAGTAATGGTCAACTGATTTTGAAAAAAGCTGACATAGCTCAGCATCCTGGACATGATAAGCTCCAACCCATGCTAGGCACTTTGCGCCTAAAGATATAATAAATGGTCTTGTTAGGGCTAAATCTCCTTTGAAGCAGACAGAATTTCTAAGGCTTTCTTTTTTCATTCACTCTCTATTTTAAGCCACACAATTTATAAAGATATAAATGATATCCCATTAGATATAAGATTACTATTATGGTTTTTGTGGCTTGCATTCACATCATACTGTTTTTTTTTAATTGGAGGATAATCACTTTACAGTGTTGTATTGGTTTCTGCCAGCCAATGTGAGTCAGCCATAAGTGTATATATCCCCTCCCTCTTGAGTCTCCCTCATACCCTGACCCCATCCCAACCCTCTAGGTTGCCCCAGAGCACCAGGTTGAGCTCCCTGTGTTATACAGCAAATTCCCACCTGCTATCTATTTTACATATGGTAACATATTTGTGTCTGTGCTATTCTCTCAATTTGTCCCCACCCGCCATTTGTCCGCAAGTCTGTTCTCTTATGTCTGTGTCTCCACTGTTGTTGTTATTCATTCAATCACCCAGTTGTGTCTGACTCTTTGCGACCCCATGAACTACATCATGCCAGGCCTCCCCGTCACATTTTAGTCACGTTTTGTCAGAACTCTCTGCTATGACCCGTCCGTCTTAGGTGGCCCTGAGCTGCATGGCTCATAGCTTCAATGAGGTACACAAGCCCCTTCGCAATGACAAGCATTGACCCTTGAAGGGGGGTCTTCATTGCTGCCCTGCACATAGGTTTATCAATAACATTTTTCTAGATTTCATATATACGTGTTAAGATACGATATATGTTTTTCTCTTTCTGACTTACTTCGCTCTGTATTAAAGGCTCTAGGTTCATCCATCTCACTAGAACTGACTCAAATTTGGTCCTTTTTATGACTGAGTAGTATGTGCCACAACTTCTTTATCCATTCATATGTTGATGAACACTGGGTTGCTTCCATATCCTAGCTATTGTAAATAGTGCTGCAATGAACAGTGGGGTACATGTGTCATTTTGAATTATGGTTTTTCTGTATATTTAAGTATGTTTTTAAAAAGGTGTACCTTGAGCTTTCAAGATGGTAGAAAGAGGAAATACACACACACATATATATTAGACTGGAAGTTTTTGCCAATGAAATAATGCAAGAAAGAGAAACTAAAAATCATAAAGATAAGAAAGGAAGGAACAAAAATATCCCTATTGCAGATAACATGATTGTTCAAGTAGGAGACACCAAAAAATCTATTTAAAAACTCCTAGAACTTACAAGCAAGTTCAGAGACTTTGCAAAATATAAGTTCAAAAATCTGCTATATTTCTATTTACTATCAATGAGCACATTGATTTCAAAACTTAAAATGTAACATTTTCATTGTCATTTTTGTTAGGTATAAGTCTAACAAAAATTTGTAAGATTTTTATGCTGAAAATGATAAAACACTGATGAAAAAAATCATCAACATACACACCACGCTCATGGATTGCAAGACTGAACATAGTACAAAATGTCAGCTCTCCTCAATTGATTTGCAAGTGTGATATAAAAAGAAATAAATACCTAGTCTCTGTCCCTAGTTCCTGGTACAGAGCTTTTAAATCCCTGGAATCTCCTAAGTGGTAGGGGTTTGAGGAGCATCTTCTGTTATTCATAGTAAGCCCCCTTTCAACCACACCTGCCTTTCTGTTAATGAGGTGACTTTTGGAGGATGGGGCCTGGTTGTCTGAGAAGCCAATCATGTAATTAGAGGGTTGGAAATTTTATCCCTATACTTTAGACCTTGGAAGAGTGGTGGACTAGAAAGTAAGTTTAATCACCAACGGTCAAAGATTTACTCAATCTTGCCTATGGAATAGAATTTTCATTAAAATCTTAAAAAAAGGGGGGGGGATGGTGTTTAAGAGGACTTCTGGTTTGGTGACCTTATGGATGGGCTGGGAGGGTGGTGCATTTAGAGAGTACATAGACACTCTGCTTACTTTTCCACATATTTGCTCTATTCATCTTTTTGATGTGGCTGATTCTGAATAATATCCTTCATAATAAACCATTAATAATAGGAAATAAAGTGCTTTCCTAAGTTCTGTGAGTCCTAGCAACTTATCAAAACTAAGAAGAGGATCATGGAAACATCTGATTTATAGTCAGAAGTACCAGAAGCCTGAACTTGTAATTGGCATCTGAAGTGGGATTCAGGCTTGTGAGACTGAACTCTTAACCTGTGGTATTTGTACTAATTCTGTGCAAATGTGTGAAAAATAACTAAAAATGGATCACAGACTTACATATGAAATGCAGAGTTAAAACTTTTAGGAAAAATGTGGGGAAAATATTCAGAACTAGGACTTAGGCAAGTACTTAGACATGTTCAATAGGAGGAAAACTTGATAAATTAAATTTAAATTGTAGGACACCAGTCAATTTCCATCAAGAAGAAAATTGCTTTGTACAGAAAATCACATTTCTGGTGTCAGAAGTAGGATGACTATTAAATAGACATAGGCTTGACAATTTTCCTACCAAAATCACCAACACATTTTTGTAGACCCAGACAAGATTACTCTATATTTACATAGACTAAGTCACAAGGAGTCAGACGTGACTGAACAACTGAACTGAACTGAACTGAAAGAATCTTCAATAACTAAGACAATTTTTAAAAAAGGATAAAAATAATTGGGGAGCAAAGACTATAATATTGATATAGATGCTGTTTTTAGTATTGGACAGAAAAACACATAGGTCAATGAAACAACAAAGAACCCAGAAAAGGCCCAAAAAAATATGCCCAAGTGATTTGTGACAAAGGGAATTCAGTGGGCATAAGATAGCCTTTTCAACAAATGGTGCTAGAAAAAACTTGGGCATCTATAGGTAAAATGAGGAAACTCATCCTGGTCTAATGTGTGAAAAGTTAACTAAAAACGGATCACAGGTTTACACATCAAATGCAAAGTTAAAACTTATAGGATAAATGTGGGGGAAATATTCAGAACTAGGGCTTAGGCAAAGAGCACTTAGAGCACTTAGCACATAGGAGGAAAACTTGATAAATTAGACTACATTAATATTAAACTTTTCTCTGCAAAGCACTCTGTTAAGAGAAAGAAAATACAAGCTACCAACTGGGTGGTATGTGACAAAGCACCAGTATCTAGATTCTATAAAAAACTCTCAAATTTTATATATATGAAATTTAGAAATATGGAACTGATGAACTTATTTGTAGGGCAAGAATAGAGATGCAGACATGAGCAGACTTGTGGACACAGCAGGGGAAGGAGAGGTTGGGAAAAATTGAGAGAGTAGATTTGAAATATATACGTTACTGGGTATAAAATAGATAGCTAAAGGCAAGTTGCTTTGTACATGGAGCTCAGCCTGGTGCTCTGTGATGATCCAGACAGTTTAGTTAAGGGGGTGCGGGGAGCTGGTGTGAAGCTCAAGAAGGAGGGGGGCATATGTATGCTTATGGCTGATTCACATTGTTGTATGGCAGAAAACAACTCAATATTGTAAAGCAATTATCCTCCAATTAAAAAAAACTTAAATACCTTAAAAAATACCCAAAATAGACAGAACACATGAAGAAACTTTTTACTAAGGAATATATATGGATAGGTTATGTATTAACTCCTATAGCTCCCATGACAACAACAACAAAATTTCCTCAGATTTCTGGAGGCTAGAAGTCTAAGATCAAGGTGCTGTCAGGGTTGGTTTCTGGTGAGGACTATCTTGCTGATTTGTAGATAACGACCTGAGCCTTGTGTCTTCATAAGGCTTTTTCTCTGCGCTTACAGAGAGACAGAGAAAAACTCTCTTATGCTCCTTCTACTTATGTAAGAGCTACAGTTTTATCAGATAAAAGCCCTATTCCTATGACTTTAGATTTGGGGGTAGGGCTTCAATATATAAATTTGGTAGATGGATATAATTCAGTCCATCAGTTCAGTTCAGTTCAGTCGCTCAGTCGTGTCCGACTCTTTGCGACCCCATGAATCACAGCACGCCTGGCTTCCCTGTCCATCGCCAACACCGGAGTTCACCCAGACTCACGTCCATCAAGTCAGTGATGTCATCCAGCCATCTCATCCTCTGTCGTCCCCTTCTCCTCTTGACCCCAGTCCCTCCCAGCATCAGAGTCTTTTCCAATGAGTCAACTCTTTGCATGACATGGCCCAAGTACTGGAGTTTCAGCTTTAGCATCATTTCTTCCAAAGAAATCCCAGGGCTGATCTCCTTCAGAATGGACTGGTTGGATCTCCTTGCAGTCCAAGAGACTCTCAAGAGTCTTCTCCAACACCACAGTTCAAAAGCATCAATTCTTCAGCGCTCAGCTTTCTTCACAGTCCAACTCTCACAACCATACATGACCACGGGAAAAACCATAAGCTTGACTAGATGGACCTTTGTTGGCAAAGTAATGTCTCTGCTTTTGAATATGCTATCTAGGTTGGTCATAACTTTCCTTCCAAGGAGTAAGCGTCTTTTAATTTCATGGCTGTAGTCACCATCTGCAGTGATTTTGGGGCCCAGAAAAATAAAGTCTGACGCTGTTTCCACTGTTTCCCCATCTATTTCCCATGAAGTGATGGGACCAGATGCCATGATCTTCACTTCTGAATGTTGAGTTTTAAGCTAACTTTTTCACTCTCTTCTTTCACCTTCATCAAGAGGCTTTTTAGTTCCTCTTCACTTTCTGCCATAAGGGTGGTGTCATCTGCATATCTGAGGTTATTGATATTTCTCCCAACAATCTTGATTCCGACTTGTGCTTCTTCCAGTCCAGCGTTTCTCATGATGTACTCTGCATATAAGTTAAATAAGCACGGTGACAATATACAGCCTTGACATACTCCTTTTCCTATTTGGAACCAGTCTGTTGTTCCATGTCCAGTTCTAACTGTTGCTTCCTGACCTGCATACAGATTTCTCAAGAGGCAGATCAGGTGGTCTGGTATTCCCATTTCTTGAAGAATTTTCCATAGTTTATTGTGATCCACACAGTCAAAGGCTTTGGCATAGTCAATAAAGCAGAAATAGATGTTTTTCTGGAACTCTCTTGCTTCTTTCATGATCCAGCGGATGTTGGCAATTTGATCTCTGGTTCCTCTGCCTTTTCTAAAACCAGTTTGAACATCTGGAAGTTCACGGTTCACATATTGCTGAAGCCTGGCTTGGAGAATTTTGAGCATTACTTTACTAGCGTGTGAGATGAGTGCAAGTGTGCGGTAGTTTGAGCATTCTTTGGCATTGCCTTTCTTAGGGATTGGAATGAAAACTGACCTTTTCCAGTCCTGTGGCCACTGCTGAGTTTTCCAAATTGGCTGGCATATTGAGTGAAGCACTTTCACAGCATCATATTTCAGGATTTGAAATAGCTCAACTGGAATTCCATCACCTCCACTAGCTTTGTTCATAGTGATGCTTTCTAAGGCCCACTTGACTTCACATTCCAGGATGTCTGGCTCTAGGTCAGTGATCACACCATCATGATTATCTTGGTTGTGAAGATCTTTTTTGTACAGTTCTTCTGTGTATTCTTGCCATCTCTTCTGAATATCTTCTGCTTCTGTTAGGTCCATACCATTTCTGTCCTTTATCGAGCCCATCTTTGCATGAAATGTTCCCTCGGTATCTCTAATTTTCTTGAAGAGATCTCTAGTCTTTCCCATTCTGTTGTTTTTCTCTATTTCTTTGCATTGATCACTGAGGAAGGCTTTCTTATCTCTTCTTGCTGTTCTTTGGGACTCTGCATTCAGATGCTTGTATCTTTCCTTTTCTCCTTTGCTTTTCACTTCTCTTCTTTTCATAGCTATTTGTAAGGCCTCCCCAGACAGCCATTTTGCTTTTTTGCATTTCTTTTCCAAGGGGATGGTCTTGATCCCTGTCTCCTGTACAATGTCACGAACCTCATTCCATAGTTCATCAGGCACTCTATCTATCAGATCTAGGCCCTTAAATCTATTTCTCACTTCCACTGTTCAATCATAAGGGATTTGATTTAGGTCATACCTGAATGGTCTAGTGGTTTTCCTACTTTCTTCAATTTCAGTCTGATTTTGGCAATAAGGAGTTCATGATCTGAGCCACAGTCAGCTCCTGGTCTTGTTTTTGCTGACTGTATAGAGCTTCTCCATCTTTGGCTGCAAAAAATATAATCAATCTGATTTCGGTGTTGACCATCTGGTGATGTCCATGTATAGAGTCTTCTCTTGTGTTGTTGAAGAGGGTATTTTCTATGACCAGTGCATTTTCTTTGCAAAACTCTATTAGTCTTTGCCCTGCTTCATTCTCTATTCCAAGGCCCATAACAGCATATTAAAACCATGCTGTGGGGTCACAAAGAGTCGGACATGACCGAGCGACTTGACTTTCACTTTTCACTTTCACGCATTGGGGCAGGAAATGGCAACCCACTCCAGTGTTCTTGCCTGGAAAATCCCAGGGATGCAGGAGCCTGGTTGGCTGCCGTCTATAGGGTTGCATAGAGTCGGACACAACTGAAACGACTTAGCAGCAGCAGCAGCAAGGTGGTCAGCATTACTAGCCAATAGAGCTTTTAACTTTTAGTGAGATAGGAATAGAAATAATTGTATTATATTTAATGTAGACAATTAAGGGTCTCTTTTGTTTAAAAAAAAAATCCAAGACTATATTATGCATCAAGGCAATATAGTTGCAAGAAGGCTTCAAGATTACCACTTTTTTTAAACTTGTAAATTTCTTTGGGGCAATATCTCTCTTGCCTTTCTTACAGTATTACTTGTTTGAAGGTAAATCTAGCAGTTAATTTATATGCATAATTAATTTGTATCCATTGCTACTTTGCTTGTCACTGTAGAGATATACCATAGATGGTTAATGGGAATTAATGCACAGTTTTGTTTTTTCTTTATGAAATTCTGGAATTCACTACTGGGATTTTTGTGCTTTGTTCTTTGCATGGTTATAATCATTTTACCAAAAATGTAAGAGTGAGATAGAAGCATCAGAGTGTGTTTTAAAGATGTATAAACACTGAATGTTTTCACATACTTTTCATATTGATACATTACAGAACAAGAATAAATGAAGTGTTTTGAAATTCAAGTCCTTTATTCTAGTGATTAAGATAAATAATATTGTAAAAAATTAACTAGTCTCTATTTCACCTAAGCTCTTTATCAATTCTCTCTTAAGTTCTTGGAATATATACATAAATCATAATTTGATATAACATTAGGGCAAGGATGGTAGGGTGAGCAGACACAATTTAATCACAGTTTGGGACAAATGCTGGGAACTAGGTGAATTTATTGTGATTTTTCTATCCCAGTTTTTTCTTATATATTTTGTGTTCCACTGCTTTTTCCAGGTAATTACCTCTGTACTCTACTGCATAGTTACTATGGGTTAGCCCTGTATTTGTTGATTTTACCTACCTTGCTTTGCACACCTATAAAGAAGGCACTGTGACCACTGAAGCATTAATGGCCCACAGGTAATGATTCTTTTGCATTACCCAGTGAGAAAACACCACTCTCTACCCGTAAACAAGGTGTCTATCTGGACTCAGCAGCACTTGGCAACTTAGGTAATCAAAGCAATAGCTTGCAGTTGTGCATATAAACCTAATTAATAAATGCACCAAGTTCATTTTTGGAAAACTATTACAGGTTCAAGGCTGATTAAATTTCATGTTGTTGTTGTTTTCCTACAGGCTTTAAGAAAGAATTAGTTGAATTTGAACTAAATGAGAAACACAATTACTTCTATTTAGTGTGGTCAAGCTCTAATTTGCAACTAGGATTTTAAGGAAACATGGCCCTAATTGGTGGGTCCATAATATATATTTAGCCACCACAGAGTATGGTTGTAGATTGTTGAGACAACAGAATTTTTTAAATGAAAGGAAAATTATTACTTCCATGATTGCAATGAAAATATGTTGATTACTCTGTGTCTGCATAGTTTTTACACCAGAACACAAAAAAATTGAATTATTGGTGAGTACAACAAATGAGAAGACAGTATAAAAGTTAACTATATGTATGTATGTATATATGTGTATGAAAGTGAAAGTGAAGTCACTCAGTCATGTCCAACTCTTTGCGACCCCATGGACTGTAGCCTACCAGGCTCCACCCTCCATGGGATTTTATATAGGCAAAAATGAAAGATTAGTTTATTAAAACAGATGATATTAACTGAAAGTATTTGATGAAGCCAGATCAATTAATACTATTGAACTTATTTCTAAATATGAGGGAGAAAATATTAAAAATACATCTTTGCTACATATACATACAAACCATATATAGATGTGCTAAAAATAATTAAAAGTTTAAATGATAAATTAAATTTTAATCCAGAATATTCTAAGGGCTACTATTATTATGTGGAGCAGGAAATGGGAACCTACTCCAGTATTTTTGCCTGGAAAACCCCATGGACCAAGGAGCCTGGCAGGCTATAGTCCACGGGATTGCAAGAGGTCAGACACAACTTAGCAACCAAACCACCATCACGGCTATTATGACATTCATATATTTTAATATAAATATTTGTGGCAGTAAAGAGACTACTTTGAAGTTGACCCTAAGAGATGGTATATTCCATAGGTCTCAATGTCTTTAGGTACCTTGTCTCCAGTGGACATATCCAGACACATCTTGCAATCAGCTAGTACCTGTATCCATAGTGCCACATACAGCCAAGCACCTTCTATGTGGTCTGGCAAAAAAGCAGCAATGACTCTTGTTTCTATTTTTTTATAACAAACCTTAATTATTACTTATCTAAAATACTTTACATAAAATGAAAGGATAAACTAACCCCACTTAATTTATATCTAATCCTGCAACCCATTTTTATTAGCCGAGATTATGGATACATACATTTGAAGACATATATAAACATTAAGCATTTTCCTGGGTTCATTAAAAGTCAGCAAAACAGTTTACATCTGCTAAGAAAATTAAATTATGACTTCACATTAAAAGGTGATATTTCCTTTGTTCCAGAGAGGCCATAAAATTCTATACTATAGTGACAATCAATCTAAACTTCAGACATGGAATTTTGCTGCTTCAGTTCTTTTCAGGCTGTGTCATTAGTTGAAATAACTCCCCAAGGCTTATTTACACTTTAAAGTTTTTTTTTCAGTGCTTAAAAAGAACATTTTCTATTAAAATTCCTTACCCTGAAAGCTAAAGTAATCAGTGTATCTAAATTTGTTTTGACTACATCCATTATTTAAAGCACTTTTACCCAGAATTCCTGACTGGCAGTGGGAACTCTGTGCATTGCAAGCTGATTCTGTCTTGGATTGAAAAGCTCCCGAGAAGGGCATGGAAACCCACTCCAGTATTCTTGTCTGGAGAATCTCATGGACAGAAGAACCTGGTGGACTAAGTCCATGGGGTCACAGAGAGTCAGACACGGCTGAAATGATAGCATGCATGTGGCATCGTTCTTATTGTGGTTACAGTTTTAGCTAAAGGATTCTGAAAGCTGTTAACAATATCCTTTGCCAGAATCTCTTCCTATATAGTGTGATCAAAACAATTATAGCCTAAGTTTAAATGGACAGGAGTAGTCTTAATGGGCAAATATAACATTAGGGCTTTCAATTATTTTCATTTTATTGACATTTTGATGTAATATTTGTCCTTCTTTTCACCTTGTTACTGACTCTTCTTCCTATTTCACTTATAAAAGAGATAACTCCATCTAGAGAATTGGATATAACATTTTTAATATAAATTTATTTATTTTAATTGGGGGATAATTACAATATTGCATTTTTAAATTTGAGTTTTATAATATGTTGATACATCATGCATAATTTATTATTTTATGAAATTTATTTTGAGAGTAGGATTTAGCAAAAACATGAAAGCATGGATTTGTCATACATAATTATTTTTCATAATGCTGCACTGGTAATCTTTAACAATTATATTAGCTTTTATTATATGTTAACCAGAGAAGCAAAATGGTTTTGAATATGAAATAAAACAATTAATCAAAATATATTAAAAAATACAATATCTAAGACTGGACAAAGAGCCAATTTACTATAAATTGTTTTCCAAATATGAGCACATATAGGGAAAACTAGGCCAGTAGAGATGTTCTAAGGTAATTAATGGCCCACATATGTAATTTTTCTACAAATAGGTTATAATTCAATGAAACTGTGGTATCTGAGCTTTTTTACAATCTGTTATAAAATTGTTACACTTTGTATGTTCATATACTCTGTCTTCCTCTTTTGTAAACTGCGTAGCATTCTTCAGCACTCTAAATATTGCAGGAAGTCATTGATATCATGATATTATTTCATTTTTATCCATAAAAAAGATATGGGACAATTTCAGATAAAACCTGTGATCATGTCAAGTTGTTCAATATTTAAATTAAGAAATATCTGAGCATTCCTGAGATCTCTTAATTAAATGACCTTCCAACTTGTCCCTAACTTTCTCTATTTAGATATCAAACCTATGATGTTAGAAAAAGTTTTAGACCATAATGTGACTTAATTTCTTACCTTTTTCTTAATCTTCTTCTATACTTATTAAGTAATTTTAGCACTAAACTTAATTTAGTCTTAAGAGTGCACATCACTTAATCATAACATATCAAACTCTTCAATTACATTTATCTATAAGACATATGAGCTTGATCTCACTGGTGAGCAGAGATCAAAACTCTGACATCTTACAACTACACTGATTTTTAGACTACTAGGGTGAGTTCTTTGTGTTATGAAATGAGGTTCATTGTATTTTACAGTTTAGTCAGATTGTCATAGGTAGGAACTGAGATTCATATACCAATTTCACTTTGAATAACTGAATATCAGATAATCCTAGTAATGGTATAGTATGTTGGTTAAATACTTTGCAAATTAACAACATCTTTTTAAAACTCAATGTCAAATATTCGTAAGGGAAACACAGTTCTTATCTGTTAACAGTGTGTGCATGCTAAGTCCCTTCAGTCATGTCCCACTCTTTGCAACGTTATGGACTGTAGCCCTCCCAGGCTTTTCTATTGATGGGATTCTCCAGTCAAGAATACTAGAGTGGGTTGCCATGCACTCCTCTAGAGGAACTTCCTGACCCAGAGATTGAACCTGTGTCTCCCGAGTTTCCTGCATTGCAGGCAGATTCTTTACCACTGAGCCCCTGGGGAAGCCTGTCTGACAATAAGATGTAAGGTAAAATGTGACAAATATACAGATAGGAACAAGTAGCAACTCTTGTTATAGATGGAATTTTGTGTTCCCCCCAAAATTCATATGTTGAAACCTAAACCCCAACATGACAGCGTTAGGAGGAAAAGACTTTAATGGGTAATTGAGTCATAAAAACCCTGTGAATGGCTTAGTACTCTTATGAAAGAGACCTCAGAGAGCTCCCTCCCCTTTTCTGCCAAATGAGAACTCATGAAAAGATGGCCATCTATGAACCAGGAAGTAGGCTTCCACCAGACACCAAAGTGCCCGCACTTTGATCTTGGACTTCCTAGATACCAGAATTTGTTGTTTGAATCTATGGTATTTTTGTTGTGGCAGATGGAATAAACTAAGACAACTCCACTGTAGCTATTTTTAACAGGTACATGTTGAAGTGCCAGTTACTCTGGAGACTGGTCTTCAAGTAAAGACCGGTAAAACTGACAAAGTTGTCTATGAAATCACTGCTTAAATCCTTATTGTATTAGTATACTTTTCACAGTAATAAGATAATTCAGGACAAATAAAATGGGAGATACTCAGTTACTATGTTTGCCCAGACTTTTACTTGGTTGTGTTCTTTACAAGAAAAAAAAAAAAAGTTTCTTGCTGACATGGTAATATCAATTTAACTGACATTAAAAAAAAGAAAGAAAGAAAAAAGGCATCTGTATTTATGAAACTTGTTATTTTGTCATTCACTGAGTTACTGTGAATGGTGTCACTTTTACAAATGATTTGTAGAAACTCTCATTGTCATTTCCTCTAAATAATGACCTTGGTTCAGTGTAGAGATGATGCTAAATTTTTTGTTTTCATCCAAAAGAATTAGTTTTTCAGATCTTAAAGTATTAATCAGTATCTTGTCAGGTGGGTAACTGGAATTTAGGACCACATACTAGTGGCTACTTATAATTTCTTCATGTAGACTTGGATTGTGTCTTAAATCTTTGCTATTGCAATGGAAACATTTGATAATGGGATTATGACCTGGAAACCCTAAATGCTATATGTTATACTTGAATCTAGAATTAAACCATATTTTTACATAATTGTTCACACACAAACATTTCAACACTTAGAAATTTGAGAGGTATAGGAAGTATATTTATTTCGTCAAAATACATATTCTCCCTCCCTGGTACAATGGTTAACATTCTTATCCCAGCATCAAATAATTCAGATGGAGTCTCAAATAATTAAAGGGGCCCAATAATAATATTAATATATACATACATTGTTGATTTATTTTATTTAGTCATTTAGTTATTTAGTCATACTGTAAATAATTCCGGATCAAAAGAAAACAAAAAAAGGAAAATATGATTTGAGCCATAGCCCCAGCATTATTATTGTATCTCTAACCAAGAAAGAGAAAGCAAAGTCAGGAAATAAATAGATAAACTAAAGAACCTCATGTATAAAAATTATGCTTTAATAATGTTGTATAATTGACATCCAGTGTAATTAGGGAAATGTGATATAATGTAATGTTTTTCCACTGTCACCTGTGAAGAATGACCTCAAAGCCACAAGCTCAGTAATTGCTCTAATTACCAGAGATTCTCTAGTTCAGGTAGGTTAAAATGAAAAACATAAATTCATCCCTCATGAAACCACACTGCTCTTAAGCACATTCAAATAGTCTGTGTATATTACTGCATTGCATATTGAAACAAAATTTCAACTAGGACATATTTTTATGATGGTTATGATTTTACTGGGCTTCCCTTGTGACTCAGCTTGTAAAGAATCCGGCTGCAGTGTGGGAGATCTGGTTCGATCCCTGGGTTGGGAAGATCCACTGGGGAAGGGAAAGGGTACTGACTCCCTTGAGAAATGTCTGGACAATGCTTAAACTTTAACCTCAGATTTAGGTTATTGCAAAAATGTCTTTTCATCATATGCTGCTGCTGCTGCTGCTGCTAAGTCGCTTCAGTCGTGTCCGACTCTGTGCAATCCCATAGACGGAAGCCCACCAGGCTCCTCAGTCCCTGGGATTCTCCAGGCAAGAATACTGGAGTGGGTAGCCATTTCCTTCTCCAATGCATGAAAGTGAAAAGTGAAAGTGAAGTCGCTCAGTTGTGCCCGACTCTTAGCAACCTCATGGACTGCAGCCTACTAGGGTTGGCTGGGATTTTCCAGGCAAGAGTACTGGAGTGGGTTGTCATTGTGTTCTCCATTTCATCATATATTCATAGCTGCTTTTATATTGAAATATGTACATATATTAAAAGAGAGAATATATATGTATATCTTCAAGTTTACAAAATCTAATGAAATCATTTTAAAGAGAAAAAAATCTCGAAAGGTCATTAATCTTATCTCTTGCCTTCAAAAAGACCTATAAGTACAGCAATTGTTTCTGTTTTTTTTTTTTTTTAATAAAAGGAAACTTTTGGGGAAAATACTATTTTATAATGTTTTCTGAAAGCGTATTTCAACATTTAAGCATCTATGCTGTCAGAAAATTTCAAAATTTATGTAGCAATTTCACAGCATAGTAGAGTCTGCAGATCTAATCTCCTCCCTCCACCTTCTTAAAATACAGAAGGAATCATTTTACATGTCCTGGCACATCCTAAGTATCACTGTATCAGAAACAACCCCAGGTGAAACTGCAGGCATTTGCTTTTAGATTCACTGCCTTCTGCCTACCGCAGGCACCTTGGTTCCTTAAGCTTCAGTCACGACCCTCAGGAGGTCAGCCTTCACCTTGGACTCCTTCGTAGACCTTCCCTGTCCACGCAGCCCCATGTTTGGGATATTTTCAATTTCCTCAAGGAAAGCTGACATTTTTTCTTTTATTTGCAGAACCCTGAGATCACCATTTTTTTTAATTTGATAAACTGTGACAATGTGTTAATTAGGGTTGAACCATTTGTATATTTTAATAGTAATATCCTAGAAATAATTATTTCACCTTGATTAGGAGAAGTGCCTCTAGTGATGGGAATTCTAGATGTAAACAGAGCAGGGCCCCATGGTAACCCCACGGAACTCTCACTTTTCTGTCATCTCTGTGTTATTTGAACTCTGTGTTTTTAGCTCAGAGTTGGAGACAGTAGGCTTGAGGATTGGAGGGGGATCTGACATTACCCAAAGCACTTCTAACTCTGTAGGGAAGATGCTTACCTTGAATTGGGAACTCCAGCAGTGACTTTTTTTCTTGAGCTACAGTTACAATATAAAAGAAACTCAAATCTGAAACATAATCTCACTTTTCAATCACTTAATAGTCTCCTTTGTCTCTCAAGAGGATGCATAGCCATGCTATTGGCAGACTTTGATTCCAAACAGCAAATGATGGTAGAACAAAGGAAGACATGCTTCTGGGCAAAGACTGCTTTTAATTCTGTCCCAGATTATCACATAATTAGAAGTTAGTCAATGTTGTTTTTCTAAGAGTTAAAAATAACAGATTTGTGAATGTAGTGAAAATGGTCATGGGGGAGTTTGGATGTTCATTAAGGTCTCCAATACACACGATTTTAGATTTTATTGAGAACATAGCATGAAACGTACATGCCAGGCAGATCTCTCAGAAAAGACTAATATTTTACATAATAGCAATGCCAGCTACACAGTATGCTTGTGTTGAAGAACAGAAGAATCAGGGAAGGGAGTGGGGTTAAGTTCAAAAGGAGAGAGCAGAATCGTAATTAGCATAGCAGAGGTAACATCACAGGATCATGGACACTTTACAAAAACACAGAGTTTCTGGAAACCTAACTGGCAGACATGGGAGTAGGTTCCTCACTGTAGGCTAGAAGAGCAGCAGAGACTGCTTAATGCTTGTCTGTTCTGGAGCTCTATGACCTTCCCCCCCATGATTTCGAATACTTGTGTTACTTGAACATTTCCAATTTTCACATTTATATTCCACTAAGTCAAAAGAAGGCAATGGCACCCCACTCCAGTACTCTTGCCTGGAAAATCCCATGGATGGAGGAGCCTGGTAGGCTGTAGTCCATGGGGTTGCGAAGAGTCAGACATGACTGAGTGACTTCACTTTCACTTTTCACTTTCATGCATTGGAGAAGGAAATGGTAACCCACTCCAGTGTTCTTGCCTGGAGAATCCCAGGGATGGGGGAGCTTGGTGGGCTGCCGTTTCTGGGGTCACACAGAGTCGGTCAAGACTGAAGTGAGTTAGCAAAGTCAAAAGAAAAGAAAGCATTGGCATTCTAATTTTCCCAGCAAAAGACTGAAAGAGCCTTGAGTTATCCCCTATACAGTCCCAAACCAATCTCCAGAGCCAAGAGACATTGCTAGTCCCACTTTGTAGTAATTGTTCAGTCACCAAGTCATGTCTGACTCTTTGTGACCCCATGGACTGCAGCCACTAGACTTCCCTGTCTCACCATCTCTCAGAGTTTGCCCAAGTTCATGTCCCTTCAATCGGTGATGCCATCCAACCATCTCATCCTCTGTTATCCTCCTCTCCTTCTGCCTAAAGTCCAACTTTACAAATGAGAAAGCTAGTTGTGAAGAAGTATTCGATAAATGATTTATATTTGTAAACAATTATGAGGCTTATTTTGCATGAGGAAGGGAAATGTTCCCTCAGGAATAGTATTCAGAAATGTTTCTCTGATATATTTAAAATCACCCACTTTTATGTAGATTTTCAATTTCAGCTTTAATATTCAGAAGATAACAATAACAAAAATGCATAATTTTGCTAACAAAATGTAAACTTCACATGTGCCATTCCTTTACATCTTTTTTCACTGCAGATTCAGGTTTTAAAAATGATTTGTTTTTTACTGAAGTAAATATACAATATATGTAAATTAAA
The DNA here is from genome assembly GCF_000754665.1 of Bison bison bison. Taxonomy (NCBI): domain Eukaryota; kingdom Metazoa; phylum Chordata; class Mammalia; order Artiodactyla; family Bovidae; genus Bison; species Bison bison. Next base: position 961,624 of record NW_011495070.1, on the reverse strand, counting down.
GATATATAATATACTGATTAACATATTTAAAGATTATACTCCATTTATAAGTATTATAAACTATTTACTATAATCCCCATGTTGTACAATGTATCTTTGAATCTTATCTTAAATACTTTGTATCTCTTATTTCTTTACCTCTACATTGCCCATCTCCCATTCCTTCTCCCCACTGGTAACCACTAATTTTTTTCTCTGTATCTTTGTTTTTCTCTATATCTTCTCTATATCTTTGTGAGTCAGCTTTGTTTTATTACATTCACTTGTTTTTTGTATGTTTAGATTCCAAATATCAGTGATATCATGCAGGATTTGTGTTTCTCTGTCTGAATAATTTCACTTAGTGTAATGCCCTCTAAGTCCATCCATGTGGCTGCAAATATAAAATTTCATTATTTTTATGGCTGAGTAGTACATATATACACTACATCTTCATCTATCTGTTGATGGATTTTTAGTTGCTTCCATGTTCTGGGCAATTGTAAACTTGAACACTAAGGTGCATATGGCCTTTCAGAATTAGAGTTTTTGTTTTTTATTCATATTTATTCACAGGAGTGAAATTGCTATGTAATATGGTAGTTCTGTTTTAGTTTTTGAGACACCTCCATACTCTTTTCCACAGTGGCTTCACCGATTTACATTCCCACCAACAGTGTACAAGGGTCCCCCTTTCTCCATAATTTCACTGGCATTGGTTATTTGTGTTCTTTTTGATAGCAGCCATTCTGGCAGGTGTGAGGTGATATCTCATTGTGGTTTTTATTTGCATTTCCCTCGTAATTAGCAATATTGAGTATCTTTTTATGTGCCTATTGGCCATCTGCACTTCCTATTTAGAAAAATGTCTATTCAGTTCTGCCCATCTTTTCATCAGTGTGTTTGTTTGTTTGATCCTGAGTTATATTAGCTGTTTATATATGCTGGATATTAACCTCTTATCAGTCATATCATTTGCAAATATTTTCTCCCATTCAGTAAGTTGTCTTTTCATTTTGTCGATGGTCTCCTTTGCAGTGCAAAAGCTTTTAAATTTAAGTAGGTTCTTTTGTTTATTTTTGCTTTCCTTTCCTTTGTTTTTAGGAGATGGATCCAAAAATATTGCTATGATTTATGTCAAAGAGTGTTCCATTTATGTTTTACTCTAGAAGGTTTATAGTATCTGGTGTTACATTTAGGTCTTTAATCAATTTTGAGTTTATTTTTGTATATGGTGTTATGTATTCCTCTATAATTTCTTTTTGTTTTTATTTTCCTCTTGTGACCAATAAATAAAACCATTTTTGGAAGATAGACAAAGTTATAAATATCAACTTTAAACTCACAATGAAGAAACTAAATATCAATATTAGACAATATTTTATTTGAACCATACATTGTTTTGCTTATGATGGCTTGTGTGAGGAATCATCAATTTAGTTCATTCTGTCAAAATAAATTAAGAAATGGCATGATATTATGTGAGAATCATACTGTACAAATAATAAGGTATGAAAAAATGAGAGAATATTATATATTATTAAAAGAAAATTATAATTCTAATACTGAGGCATAAATGTACAGTATCCATGTATGTTGAGAATCCCTGCCATCATTCAGTGTTCACATTAATAAGCAGTATACATATCCATGTCCTTTTGCTCTGACTTCCTAGAATTTACTTGTATTTCATATTTAACATATGACATGCATAATTGGAAGACATGCTGTGTGTTTAAAATTAGTGATGGTGAAAGTCATCTCTATATTTCTAAAATATATTAAATGAGACATACATACATACAACATAACATATTTGGGATCTGTTGAAAAATAAAGAAAGCAAGAGAATTCCAAAGAAAATGTATTCCTGCTTCATTGACTGCGTTAAAATCTTCGTGTGGATCACAACAAACAGTGAAAAATCTTAAAGAGATGTGGCTACCAGACCACCTGACCTGTCTCCTGAGAAACCTGTAAGCAGGTCAAGAAGCAACAGTTAGAACCAGAAATGGAACCAATGGACTGGTTCAAAATTAAGAAAGGAGTACATCAAGGCTGTATATTGTCACATTGCTTATTTAACTTACATGCAGACTACATCATGTGAAAAGCTAGACTGGATGAATCATAATCTGGAATCAAGATTGCTGGGAGAAATATCAACAGCCTGATATAGAAATATCAACAGATGATATAGATGATACCACCCCAAAGGCAGAAAGTGAAGAGGAACTAAAAAGCCTCTTGATGAGGGTGAAAGAGGAGAGTGAAATGGCTGGCTTAAAACTCAACATTCAAAAAAAATGAAGATCTTGGCATCCAGTCCCATCACTTCATGTCAAATAGATGGGGAAAAAGTAGAAACAGTGACAGATTTTATTTTCTTGGGGTCCAAAATCACCGTGGATGGTGACTATAGCCATGAAATTAAGGGACACTTGCTCCTTGGAAGGAAAGCTATGACAAACTTAGACAACATACTAAAAAGCAGAGACATCCCTTTCCCAATAAAGGTCCTCATAGTCAAAGCTGTGTTTTTTTCAGTAGTCATGTACGGATGTGAGAGTTGGCCCATAAAGAAGGCTGAGCACCAAAGAACTGATGCTTTCAAATTGTGGTGCTGGAGAAAACTCTTGAGAATCCCTTGGACAGGAAGGAGATTGACTTTGAATATTCATTGGAAGGATTGATGCTTAAGCTGAAGCTCCAATCATTTGGCTACTTGATGCAAAGAACTGACTCATTGGGAAAGACCCTGATACTGTGAAAGGTTAAGGGCAGGAGAATGGAATGACAGAATGAGATGGTTGGATGGCATCATGGACACAATAGGCATGACTGTGAGCAAACTCTGGAAGATAGTGAAGGGCATGGAAGACTGGCATACTGTACTCTATGGGGGACATGACTTAGCGACTGAATAAGAATCTATCATTAAACTTTAAACGTAATGTTTCTCATGTATGTAAATTAAGATTTGCATTTAATTTCCTTTGTTCTCATTAAAAAATCAATGTCATATATATGTACTATTTTCAGATTTTCACAAACAGCAAGCATGCTTTATTAAAATTAATAATTACTAAAATTCTCTAATTCCCGTGTGTCTGTTTTATTTCTTTTTTTTTTTTTCTTTAAAAAGTACATTACTGCCAGTTTTAGTGCTCCCATATTCTCTACCTGTAACACATTTGCTTGGTAAAAGTAATTTTGCCTCCTGCTCCCTATCTATATTCTGGTCAAAATCTTTATTTTACAAAAAATTTAAAACCCAGCTGAGTTGATGAATATTTCCATATTGTTTCATTTTTGAAACAAAGATTTTATTAAACCTACATGTACTGATTGAGCACCTATTATTCCAGACATTCTTCTAGTTAATAGGGACAAAGTAATGACAGGTAAAATGCTGGCCCTCACAAAGCTTACATCTTAGAGAAACAAAATAGTCAATAAACATAGATTAAATTAAATGAATATTATCAATTAATCTACTGGTTAGTATCGAGGAGAAAACACATTATAACTCCAGAAAATAAAATGGAGATTTTACTGTGATGTGGGATAGGATGTGGAAGAAGCCATTTTATCCTAGGTGAGGAGGAAAAATACAAATATTTTCACTGAATTAATACCAACAAATTTGAACATTTTACAGAAATTCCAGCAGTTAGAAATTTCCAAATAATCTATGTAAAAGAAAAAGGAACAACCTTCATTTTCTGATGAATTGTTGATGACTTAAAGAGGTCCATGAGTCAGAGAAATCCAAACTTTTGATTTTATAGACAGCAAAAATAAGAAGTGGGCAGGGGCACATGGAATCCTCCAGGAACAGACATGACTGCATTCCTTCAAGGTGCTCTAAAATGGCTTTTACTCTGTGTCTCGCCTCACTTGACTTACTTCAAAAGGAACAGCTACATAATTTTGTCTTTGCTGTTGTTTTTAATATGTCTCTCTGGTTGGCAGAATGTCTTGCATTGGTGAGAATCAGACAAAGCTAATTAAAAAATCCCTACTCCAACTCTGAAAATACTTACCAAAATAAAAGTAGAGATTTGCCTTAGCAGACCTATTCAAGCCTCAGTTCAGTTCAGTTCAGTTCAGTTGATCAGTCACGTCCGACACTTTGCAACGCTATGGAATGCAGCACACCAGGCTTCCCTGTCGATCACCAACTCCCAGAGTTTACTCCAACTCATGTCCATTGAGTCGGTGATGCCATCCAGCCATCTCATCCTCTGTCATCCTCTTCTCCTCCTGCCTTTCTTCGCATCAAGTGGCCAAAATATCGGAGTTTCAGTTTCAACATCAGTCCTTTCAATGAATATTCAGGACTGATTTCCTTTGATGGACTAGTTGGATCTCTTTGGAGTCCAAGGGACTCAAGAGTTTCTCCAACATCACAGTTGAAAAGCATCAATTCTTTGGTGCTCAGCTTTCTTGCTGGTCCAACTCTCACATCCATATGTGACCACTGAAAAACCATAGCCTGACTAGATGGACCTTTGTTGACAAAGTACTGTCTCTGCTTTTTAATATGCTGTCTAGGTTGGTCATAACTTTCCTTCCAAGGACTAAGCATCTTTTAATTTCATGGCTGCAATCACCATCTGCAGTGATTTTGGAGCCCCCAAAAATAAAGTCTGTCACTATTTCCACTGTTTCCCCATCTATTTGCCATGAAGTGATGGGATCGGATGCCATGATCTTAGTTTTCTGAACGTTGAGCTTTAAGTCAACTTTTTCATTCTCCCCTTTCACTTTCATCAAGAGGCTCTTTAGTTCTTCACTTTCTGCCATAAGGGAGGTGTCATCTGCATATCTGAGGTTACTGACATTTCTCTCGGCAATCTTGATTCCAGCTTGTGCTTCTTCCAGCCCAGCGTTTCTCATGACGTACACTCATATAAGTTAAATAAGCAGGGTGACAATATACAGTCTTGATGTACTCCTTTTCCTATTTGGAACCAGTCTGTTGTTCCATGTCCAGTTCTAACTGTTGCTTCCTGACCTGCATATAGATTTCTCAAGAGGCAAATCAGGTGGTCTGGTATTCCCGACTCTTTCAGAACTTTCCACAGTTTGTGGTGATCCATACAGTCAAAGCCTTTGGCATAGTCAATAAAGCATAAATACGTGTTTTTCTGAAACTCTCTTTCTTTTTCAATGATCCAACTGCTGCTGCTAAGTTGCTTCAGTCATGTCCGACTCTGTGCGACCCCATAGATGGCAGTCCACCAGGCTCCCCCATCCCTGGGATTCTCCAGGCAAGAACATTGGAGTGGGCTGCCATTTCCTTCTCCAGTGCATGAAAGTAAAAAGTGAAAGTGAAGTCGCTCAGTCATGTCCAACCCTCAGCAACCACATGGACTGCAGCCTACCAGGCTCCTCCATCCATGGAATTTTCCAGGCAAGAGTACTGGAATCGGGTGCCATTGCCTTATCCAACAAATGTCGGCAATTTGATCTCTGGTATCTCTGCCTTTTCTAAATCTAGCTTGAATATCTGGAAGTTCATGGTTCACATACTGCTGAAGCCTGGCTTGAAGAATTTTGAGCATTACTTTACTAGTGTGTAAGATGAATGCAATTGTGCGGTAGTTTGAGCATTCTTTGGCATTGCCTTTCTTAGGGATTGGAATGAAAACTGACCTTTTCCAGTCCTGTGGCCACTGCTGAGTTTTCCAAATTTGCTGGCGTATTGAGTGCAGCACTTTCACAGCATCATCTTTTAGAATTTGAAAGAGCTCAACTGGAATTCCATCACCTCCACTAGCTTTGTTTGAGTGATGCTTCCTAAGGCCCACTTGACTTTGCATTCCAGGATGTCTGGCTCTAGGAGAGTGATCATACCTTCGTGATTATCTGGGTCATAAAGATCTTTTTTGTACAGTTCTTCTGTGTATTCTTGCCACCTCTTCTTAATATCTTCTGCTTCTGTTAGATCCATACCATTTCTGTCCTTTACTGAGCCCATCTTTGCATGAAATATTCCCTTGGTATCTCTAATTTTCTTGAAGAGATCTCTAGTCTTTCCCATTCTGTTGTTTTCCTCTATTTCTTTGCACTGATCACTGAGGAAGGCTTTATTATCTCTCCTTGCTATTCTTTGGAATTCTGGATTCAAATGCTTATATCTTTCCTTTTCTCCTTTGCTTCTCTTTTTTTCTCAGCTATTTGTGAGGCCTCCTCAGACAGCCATTTTGCTTTTTTGCATTTCTTTTCCACAGGGATGGTCTTGATCCCTGTCTCCTTTACAATGTCACTAACTTCCATCCAGAGTTAATCAGGCACTCTGTCAGATCTTGAACCTATTTCTCACTTCCACAGTATAATCATTAGGGATTTGATTTAGGTCATACCTGAATGGTCTAGTGGTTTTCCCTACTTTCTTCAATTTCAGTCTGAATTTGGCAATAAGGAGCTCATGATCTAAGCCACAGTTAGCTCCTGGTCTTGTTTTTGTTGACTGTATAGAGCTTCTCCATCTTTGGCTGCAAAGAATATAATCAATCTGATTTCCGTGTTGACCATCTGATGATGTCCATGTGTAGAGTCTTCTCTTGTGTTGTTGGAAGAGGGTGTTTGATATGACCAGTGTGTTCTCTTGGCAAAACGTTATTAGCCTTTGCCTTGCTACAATCTATACACCAAGGCCAAATTTGCCTGTTACTCCAGGTGTTTCTTGACTTCCTACTTTCACATTCCAGTCCCCTATAATGAAAAGGACATCTTTTTGGTGTGTTAATTCTAGAAGGTCTTGTTGGTCTTCAAAGAACCGTTCAATGTCAGCTTCTTCAGCATTACTGGGCAGGGTATAGACTTGGAATACCGTGATATTGAAAGGTTTGCCTTGGGAATGAACAGAGTTCATTCTGTCATTTTTGAGATTGCATCCAAGTACTGCATTTCAGACTCTTTTGTTGACTGTGATGGCTATTCCATTTCTTCTAAGGGATTCTTGCCCACAGTAGTAGATATAATGGTCATCTGAGTTAAATTCGCCCATTCTGGTCCATTTTAATTTGCTGATTCCTACAATGTCAACATTCACTCTTACCATCTCCTGTTTGACCACTTCCAATTTGCCTTGATTTCTCAACCTAATATTCCTGGTTGCTATGCAATATTGCTCTTTACAGCATCGGACCTTGCTTCTATCACCAGTCACATCCACAACTGGGTATTGTTTTTGCTTTGGCTCCATCCCTTCATTCTTTCTGGTGTTATTTCTCCACTGATCTCCAGTAGCATATTGGGCACCTACCAGCCTGAGAAGTACATCTTTCAGTGTCCTATCTTTTTGCCTTTTCATACTGTTCATGGGGTTCTCAGTGCAAGAATACTGAAGTGGTTTGCCATTCCCTTCTCCAGTGGACCACATCTTGTCAGACCTCTCCACCATGACCCATCCATGTTGATGGCTCTACACAGTATGGCTCATAGTTTCATTGAGTTAGACAAGGCTGTGGTCCATGTGATCAGATTGGTTAGTTTTCTACAACTGTGGTTTTCAGTCTGTCTGCCCTCTGATGGAGAAGGATAAGAGGCTTATGGAAGCTTCCTGATGGGAGAGACTGACTGAGGTGGAAACTGGGTCTTGTTCTTTGGGGCAGGGCCATGCTCAGTAAATCTTTAATACAATTTTCTGTTGATGGCTCGAGCTGTGTTCCCTCTCTGCTGTTTACCTGGGGCCAAACTATGGTGGAGGTAATGAAGATAATGGAAGTCTCCTTCAAAAGATCCCATGGATGTACTGCTACTGTCACTGCCCCCAACCCTGCAGCAGGCCACTGCTGACCCATGCCTCTGCCAGAGACTCCTGGACACTCCTGGGCAAGTCTTGGTCATTCTCTTTGTGGGGTCACTGCTCCTCTCTCTTGGGTCCGGGTGCATACAAGCTTCTATTTGTGCCCTCCAAGAGTCTATTTCCCAGTCCTGTGTAAGTTCTGGCAGATCTATGGTGGGGTTAATGGCTACCTCCTCCAATAGGGCTTATGCCATACCCAAGTCTGCTTCACCCAGAGCCCCTGTCCCTGTGGCAGTCCACTGCTGACTTGTACCTCAACAGGAGACGCTCAAACACAGTTGTGTCTCAGTCTCTGTGGGGTCACTGGGTCCTGGTGTGCACGAGGTTTGTTTGAGCCCTCTGGCAGCTGTGCAGTGCTGGAACAGCCATTAGGAGATACTCCACATCCAAGGTCAGGAGCAGTGGCTGGCTTCACTGGAACGGCCACAAGGAGATATCTCCCATGTTGAAGGAGAGAACCCCCAGGAAGATGGTAAGAGCAGCAGCTGCATGGCACTGGAACAGCTGTGAGGAGATACCCCATGCCCAAGGGCAAAGGGGAATCCCCAACAAGATGGTAGGAGAGGCAAATTCCATTCATGCCTACTTTTCACAAAATTATTGATAGTGTTCTTTTCACTATCAAATATTACTCATTTAAGGGCTTCCCAGGTGGCCCCAGTAGTAAAACACCTGCCTCCCAATGCAGGAGACATAAGAGGTGTGGGTTTTGATCCCTTGGTCAGGAAGATCCCCTGGAGGAAGGCTAGGTAACCCTCTCTGGTACTCTTACCTGGAGAATCCCATGGACAGGGGAGCCTGGAGGGCTATGGTCCATTGGATCACACACATGCACACAACAATAAATTCAGTGGTCACCCCAGCTATAGCAGTTTTCTTCATTATTTTGTTGGTATTATTGATAGATTATGAATACCCTTCATTTGAATTTATGAAGTTAAGAAAATTAAAAATTTTAAAATAAAGAACAATTAGAAAGAAACATAAAAATATTTGCAGTATTAGACTCTTCAAGAATGCAATGATATAAAATTATGATTTCACTGTTTAAAAGTTCCCTAAAGTAACTTTTGTTTTATTTTTATTTATTTATTTATTTATTTTTAAACTTTACAAAATTGTATTAGTTTTGCCAAATATCAAAATGAATCCGCCACAGGTTTTTGTTTTAAATTCGAAGACTATTTTTAGTTATCAGAGCACTTAACATAGTTTTGACAGGTGATTGCAGTCAATAAATCTTGAGTGAATAAATAAATATAGAAGAGGTCATTTCTTGAGGAATTTAAATTAACTTTAAGATATTAACCTTTGTAAATTGTATATAAATGTATTAGTTTGCAGACTAAACATGTAAAAAATAAAAGAAATAATGACAGAAGACAAAATGCTACAGGGGCAAAGTTTTTCTTGTTCTGTATGATTTTCTTCATCCTAGATAAAGACAAAGAACTTACATTCTGTGAAATAAGCAGTTGTTCTTAGGTACAGTTTTAACTTATTGAATAGACTTTTAGTAGCCAAACTTCATATACACAAGCAAGTTGACTGAGAGATTTTAATGAAGATAATTATAATATTATGTATTATGGAGGGCGGTATAATTCAAACAAGACCACTTTTAGGAAATTAGTAAAAAAAAATCAGCAAAAAACTGGGAAACATATCAGGGAGGAAAAATAAAGTCAAGAAGATGAATGGAAGTACATTAAGAACTTGATATGGATTACACCGATGTCTTTGACTATTTCAACCATAGTATAATAATGAACTCAACTTAGTAATTAGGCTTTTATCCCTGAAGTATCATATCCAGAAAATAACTAAGGACTGATGACTCTTCTTTGTATTCCTTATAACTCTAATAATAACATTCTGGGAAATTATAAATATTTCTAGTTTATTGAGGCCAGTGACTAAGGGCACATTTGATTAAACAGCCTTTCCTGGAACATCGTATACTGTAGATTATCATAGAACTTCAAGCATAAAGCACACCTATTTTGTACCATGAATTTAAAGCAATACAAGATTTTTATGAGTATTATAATTGGATGAAAGTAAATACTTTATTTCAGTTTAATAATCAAAGTACTAAATAATGTGTTTACTAAATATCAAAGATGAACATATCCATTTAGACATAATATTTAATTAGAAATTAATGGAGTTAATTTCATTCTCAGCAGTTATTTTTAGTTCATTTATTTATTTATTAAAGAAAAATTCACAGCTAGTAATGGACAACATCTTACAGCATAGAATCTTATAATAAAAATAACATTACCTTGATCTAAGTATCAAGACTGGTTACTATTTTCTAGCAAAATTATGGGAATTTTTTCTTATAGTTTAATTTTCTTTGTCATGTTGGATGTTAGGTAGCTCTTTATTCACTTTGTGACCCATTGTTATAAACTACAGATCACCTTGTATTATGTAACTTATATATCAAATATCCTAGACTTTTTCTTCTTTTCCTAAAATTGTTTTCTTTTGCTTTCTTCTGCTAACTACATTTCACATTGCTATAGTGTGTGCATAATTGTAAGTTACCTTTCATTATTTTAAAACAAGTCTTAAAGCAATGTTTTTCCAGTAAATAAAAGATATTAAACATATGACTGTAGGAAGTAAAAAAAAAATTGTTAAAGTGTCTTTCTAAATCAGATTCTTCTTCCCCAAATTCTTCCCCAAATGCTTAAACTAAACCTGTTTTAAAGGGAACACACATGATGTGGTTGAGTCTTTTTAAACTATCAAAACATGTGAGCAGAGTGGCTCATCTGAAGAAATTGTGCTTTTACTATAGTACCAAATAGTGATGCTGTGTGTAATAGTGTTATCAACATATACCCATTCCTCCCTTCATCTTCTATGTCTGCATATTTTCTTACGAGGAAGACACTGCTGTCTTATGTTTGTCCATACTGTCAATAGAGACCAAATGGAGTTAAGTAAACTAAAGTGCAGAATTATAAGAAAAAACATGTGATTAAAAGAAATAGGTTAGTATTTTTAAAACTTTCCTTAAAAATGCATTTATTAATATAAAAATTAGTTTCCAAGTAGATAAACATTTCTTACAAGAAAGATTTCTCCCCACAATGTCTGGAATTTCAATATATTTCTTATAATATTGTGTATTCATTCATTAAACAAATATTTCATGAAGATCTATATTGTTAACCAATTTTAGGAATGACTGTTATATGCCCACATACTGTCTCTATTTTTTCTGGGAGAGGCTGCGCAAGTAAACCCTTCATCATCCAGCTTCCTAAAAAGTGTGTGGCTGATGAATTAACTTTTTTTCATAGCAGGAAATGTGTACTGGTCTTAAGTCCTAAAGTTCACAGAACCAGGCTAAAGGGCTACCAGTAACCAGTGTGAACAAATATTGTCACTGTTCTAAGCTCATCCTTCTGAAGACTCCATTCCAGCAAGTCACTTTGGCTCCTCCCTAGATCACTGCAGACCACCTTGAAGCTGCAACCTGGCAAGGAGAAAGTCCATGCTAATCCTCTTGGACTTAACTGGGGTATGATGACAGGTGTCCATTCAGATTTATTGTTGTCCATAGTATTTTTATTGTTGTTTAGTCAAGGCTATGGTTTCTACATAGTTTTTCCAGTAGTTATGTATGGATGTGAGAGTTGGACTGTGAAGAAGGCTGAGCGCTGAAGGATTGATGCTTTTGAACTGTGGTGTTGGAGAAGACTCTTGAGAGTCCCTTGGACTGCAAGGAGATCCAACCAGTCCATCCTAAGGGACATCAGTCCTGGGTGTTCATTGGAAGGACTGATGTTGAAGCTGAAACTCCAATACTTGGCCACCTCATACGAAGAGTTGACTTATTGGAAAAGACCCTGATGCTGGGAGGTATTGCTGGCAGAAGGAGAAGGGAACAGCAGAGGATGAGATGGCTGGATGACATCACCAACTTGGACATGGGTTTGGGTAAACTCCAGGAGTTGGTGATGGACAGAGAGGCCTGGCGTGCTGTGATTCATGGGGTTGCAAAGAGTCAGAGACGACAGAGCAACTAAACTGACTGACTGAGTTGCTAAATAGTGTCCTACTATTTGTGACCCCATGGAGTATCACCCACCAGGCTCCTCTGTCTCTGAGATTTTCGAGGCAAAAATACTGGAGTGGGCTGCCATTACCCTCTCGAGGGGATCTTCTCAACCCAGGGATTGAACTCCCCCACCCACATCTTCTATACTGACAGGCAGATTCTTTGCTGAGCCACCAGGGAGGCCTAGTTTATAGTATGTGGGTGTGTGTGCTTAGTCACTCATTTATGTCTGATTCTTTGCAACCCCATGGACTGTAATCCTCAAATGACCATGCCAGGCTCTTTTGTCCATGGCGTTCTCCAGGCAAGAATACTGTAGTGGGTTGCCATGCCCTCCTCTAGGAGATTGTTAAAAAGTTGAAAGCAAACCCTGAAAATAAATATGTGCTTTCATACACATAAATATGTGTATTATTAAATAAAATTAAAATATTATTTTTTATTTTATTATTATTAAATAAAAATCCTCAAATATTTTTAATCCATCAATAATAAATTGATTTAATAAATTATGCCATATGGTGTAGTGCAAAGCAGCAACTAAAAAGAATGAGAAGAGATATATCTATATGGGTCAATATGGA
>NW_011495070.1:947599-949061 GCF_000754665.1 Bison bison bison | reverse complement strand
TTGTTGACAAAGTAATGTCTCTGCTTTTGAATATGCTATCTAGGTTGGTCATAACTTTCCTTCCAAGGACTAAGCATCTTTTAATTTCATGGCTACAATCACCATCTGCAGTGATTTTGGAGCCCCTCAAAATAAAGTCTGACACTGTTTCCACTGTTTCCCCATCTATTTCCCATGAAGTGATGGGACCAGATGCCATGATCTTAGTTTTCTGAATGTTGAGCTTTAAGCCAACTTTTTCATTCTCCTCTTTCACGTTCATCAAGAGGTTCTTTAGTTCTTCTTCACTTTCTGCCATAAGGGTGTTGTCATCTACATATCTGAGGTTATTGATATTTTTCCAGAAAATCTTGATTCCAGCTTGTTTACCTGCAGCCCTGCGTTTCTCATGAGGTACTCTGCATATAAGTTAAATAAGCAGGGTGACAATATACAGCCTCGACATACTACTTTTCCTATTTGTAACTAGTCTGTTGTTCCATGTCCAGTTCTAACTGTTGCTTCCTGACCTGCATACAGGTTCCTCAAGAGACAGGTCAGGTGATCTGGTATTCCCATCTTTCAGAATTTTCTATAGTTTATTGTGATCCACAAAGTCAATGGCTTTGGCATAGTCAATAAAGCAGAAATAGATGTTTTTCTGGAACTCTCTTGCTTTTTCCATGATCCAGCAGATGCTGGCCATTTGATCTCTGCTTCCTCTGCCTTTTCTAAAACCAGCTTGAACATCTGGAAGAACTTCCAGATGGTTCATGTACTGCTGAAGCATGGCTTGGAGAATTTTGAGCATTACTTTACTAGCGTGTGAGATCAGTGCAATTGTGCAGTAATTTGAGCATTCTTTGGCAGTGCCTTTCTTTGGGATTGGAATGAAAACTGACCTTTTCCAGTCCTGTGGCCACTGCTGAGTTTTCCAAATTGGCTGGCATATTGAGTGAAGCACTTTCACAGCATCATATTTCAGGATTTGAAATAGCTCAACTGGAATTCCATCACCTCCACTAGCTTTGTTCATAGTGATGCTTTCTAAGGCCCACTTTACTTCACATTCCAGGATGTCTGGCTCTAGGTGAGTGATCAAACTATCATCATTATCTGGGTCATGAAGATCTTTTTTGTACAGTTCTTCTGTGTATTCTTGCCACCTCTTAATATCTTCTGCTTCTCTTAGGTCCCTACCATTTCTGTCCTTTATCGAGCCCATCTTTGCATGAAATGTTCCGTTGGTATCCCTAATTTTCTTGAAGAGATCTCTAGTCTTTCCCATTCTGTTGTTTTTCTCTATTTCTTTGCATTGATCATTGAGGAAGGCTTTTTTATTTCTCATTGCTATTCTTGGAACTCTGCATTCAGATGCTTATATCTTTCCTTTTCTCCTTTGCTTTTTGCTTCTCTTCTTTTCACAGCTATTTGTAAGGCCTCCCCAGACAGCCATTTTGCCTTTTTGCATTTCTTTTCCATG
>NW_011495070.1:946741-947499 GCF_000754665.1 Bison bison bison | reverse complement strand
GTCAATATGGATAAATCTCTACAATTTTTATTTCCTTGTCTTCCATATACTTACATTAAAATTTTTATTTTATATTGAAATATAGTTGATTTAAAATATTGTGTTAATTTCAGGTGTGCAGCAAAGTTGTGTGTGTATATATATGTGTGTGTGTGTGTTCTTTTTCAGATTCTTTTACCATGTAGATTATTACAGATTATTGAGTAGAGTTACCTGTGCTGTACATTAGGTTCTTGTTGATTATCCAATTTATATATAGTTGTGTGCATATGTTAATCCAAACCTCCAAATTTCCACCCCCTCCCCACCTTTTCCTTTGGTAACCATAAGTTTGTTTTCTAAAATTGTTAATCTGTTTTTAAATAGTTCATTTGTATCATTCTTTAGATTACACAAGAGTTCAGTTCAGTAGTTCAGTCTTGTCCGACTCTTTGTGACTCCATGAATCGCAGCAGGCCAGGCCGCCCTGTCCATCACCAACTCACAACATGCAAACTCATGTCCATTGAGTCGGTGATGCCATCCAACCATCTCATCCCCTGTCTTTCCCTTCTCCTGCCCTCAATGTTTCCTAGCATCAGGGTCTTTTCAAATGAGTCAGCTCTTTGCAACAGGTAGCCAAAGTAATGGAGTTTAAGCTTCAACATCAATCCTACCAATGAACACCCAGGACTGATCTCCTTTAGAAAGGACTGGTTGGATCTCCTTGCAGTCCAAGGGACTCTCAAGAGTCTTCTCCAAAACCACACTTCAAAAGC
>NW_011495070.1:936300-946528 GCF_000754665.1 Bison bison bison | reverse complement strand
TTTCACAGCTATTTGTAAGGCCTCCCCAGACAGCCATTTTGCCTTTTTGCATTTCTTTTCCATGGGGATGGTCTTGATCCCTGTGTCCTGTACAATGTCACAAACCCTTGTCCATAGTTCATCAGGCACTCTATCTATCAGATCTAGTCTCTTAAATCTATTTCTCACTTTCACTGTATAATCATAAAGGATTTGATTTAGGTCATACTTGAATGGTCTAGTGGTTTCCCTACTCTCTTCAAGTCTGAATTTGCAATAAGAAGTTCATGATCTGAGCTACAGTTAGCTCCTGGTCCTGTTTTTCCTGACTGTGTAGAGCTTCTCCATCTTTGGCTGCAAAGAATATAATCAATCTGATTTTGGTGTTGACCATCTGGTGATGTCCATGTGTAGAGTCTTCTCTTGTGTTGTTAGAAGAGTGTATTTGCTATGACCAGTGCGTTCTCTTGGCAAAACTCTATTAGCCTTTGCCCTGCTCCATTCTGTACTCCAAGGCCAAATTTGCCTGTTACCCCAGGTGTTTCTTGACTTCCTACTTTTCCATTCCAGTCCCCTATAATTAAAAGGATATCTTTTTTGGGTGTTAGTTCTAAAAGGTCTTGGAGGTCTTCATAGAACTGTTCAACTTCAGCTTCTTCAGCGTAACTGGTTGGGGCATAGACTTGGATTACTGTGATATTGAATCATTTGCCTTGGAAATGAACAGAGATCATCCTTTCATTTTTGAGATTGCATCCAAGTACTGCATTTCGGACTCTTTTGTTGATCATGATGGCTACTTCATTTCTTCTAAGGGATTTCTGCGCACAGTAGTAGACATAATGGTCATCTGAGTTAAATTCACCCATTCCAGTCCATTTTAGTTCACTGATTCCTAGAATGTCAATGTTGACTCTTGCCATTTCCTGTTTGACCACTTCCAATTTGCCTTGACATGGACCTAACATTCCAGGTTCCTATGCAATATTCCTCTTTACAGCATCGGACCTTTCTTCTATCACCAGTCACATTCACAGCTGGGTATTGTTTTTGCTTTGGCTCCATCCCTTCATTCTTTCTGGTGTTATTTCTCCACTGATCTCCAGTAGCATATTGGGCACCTACTGTCCTGGGGAGTTTCTCTTTCAGTATCCTATCATTTTTGCCTTTTTCTACTGTTCATGGGGTTCTCAAGGCAAGAATACTGAAGTGGTTTGCCATTCCCTTCTCAAGTGGACCACATTCTGTCAGACCTCTCCACCATGACCTTCCATCTTGGGTGGCCCCAACCAGCATGGCTTAGTTTCATTGAGTTAGACAAGGCTGTGGTCCGTGTGATTAGATTGACTAATTTTCTATGATTATGGTTTGTGCATCTGCCCTCTGATGCCTCTTGCAACACCTACCGTCTTACTTGGGTTTCTCTTACCTTGGACGTGGGGTATCTCTTCATGGCTGCTCCAGCAAAGTGCAGCCACTGCTCCTTACCTTGGATGAGGGGTATCTCCTCACAGCCACCCCTCCTGACCTTGAACGTGGAGTAGCTCCTCTCAGCCCTCCTTCTCCTCGCAGCCACCACTCCTTGGACGTGGGGTCCATTCTTGGATGTGGGGTCCATTCATGGGGTCCATTCTCTTTTATGGCTATGTAATATTCTATTATATATGGGTGCCATTTCTTCATCTGTTTATCTGTCAATGGATATTTAGGTTGCTTCCATGTCATGGCTATTGTAAATAGTGTTGCAGTAAACCTTGGACTACATGTATCTTTTTTATTTATAGTTTACTCTGAATATATGCTCAGGAGTGAGATTGCTGGATTATATGGTAGTCCTATTTTTAGTTTCTTAAGGAAACTCCATACTGTTCTCTATAGTGACTGTATCAACCTACATTCCCACCAAAAGCATAGACAGATAACCCATTCTCCATACTCTCTCCAGTATTTATTGTTTGCAGACTTTTTGATGACAGCCATTTTGACTGGTATAAGGTGAAAACATTTTGTCAGTAGTTTTGATTTGCATTTGTCTAATAATTAGTTATATTGAGCATATTTTCAAGTGCTTTTTAGCAATCTGTACATCTTCTTTGAAGAAATGTCTATTTAGATCTTATACCCATTTTTTTATTATATTGTTTGTTTTTGATATTGAGCTGTATGAACTATTTGTGTGTTTTAGAGATTAATTCCTCGTCAGTTGCATCACTCACAAATATTTTCTTCCATTCTGAGGGTTGTAAACTGTCTTAGTTTACAGTTTCCTTTGCTGTTCTAAAGATTTTAATTTATTTGTTTGTTTTCATTTTTATTACTCCAGAAGGTGTATTCAGAGAGATACTGCTATGATTTATGGCAAGCTACAGATTGAATGCAATGCCTATCAAATTGTCAATGGCATTTTTTTGCAGATCTACAACAAAAATCTTAAAATTTGTATGGAAACAGAAAAAGACCCCAAGTAGCCAAATCTGGAGAAAGAACAACAGAGTGGAGGAATCAGGCTCCCTAACTTCAGACTATACTCTAAAGCTACAGTAATCAAAACCATTTGGTATTGGCACAAAGACAGAATTATAGATTAATGGAACAAAATAGAAAGTCCCCCCCCCCCAAACACACACACACACACACACACACACTTGGGGTTAATTAATCTATGACAAAGAAAACAAGAATATATGATGGAGAAAAGATAGACTCTTCAATATGTGGTTCTGGGAAATCTAGACAGCCACATGTAAAGAATGTGTCTAGAACATTCTCTCGCATCATACACAAAAATAGCCTCAAAATGAATTAATGACCTAAATGTAAGACTAAATACTACAATACTTTTAGAGAAAAACATAGGGAGAAGCTTATTGGAAAAAAAATTTTAAGCACTCTTCTTATAAAATATTATTACGAGGTAATTAGAAAAATTTCACCTTTAAGGTTCAAAAAACATTCCATGTTTGGACAGTGTTCATTGCTTTTAGAAAAAGTGTGGTAAGTATAAAATAAAAACAAAAATAAACTTTACTTTAAAATTTTCAGATTAACTTTATCACTCCAAAACTGTATTAAATGAGATACTTGGCTAAATATATATGCCTGAACAAAGAGTGCTAGCAAGAATTTACACAAATATTGTTGCTATTCTATTGAAAAATCAGTTTTCCTGATATTCATTTTGCTCACTATTAGACTAATAACTATATTTACCTTACACTGTATTGTGGGGTGAGACATAATGCTAAATGATTACACAAGAATATGTATACTTTTAACTGTGATATGTGATTTACGAAACAGGTTCATATTACACTGAAGTCCTATTAACAGTAAGGTTGGTCTAGTCAAGAAACTCAGGGGAGGAAGCGAAATTTAGCTGAGATTTATATGTAACCTTTATAGGTTAACAATAACTGAAAAAAAAAAATGAGAAACAATTCAGGGGAGGCCATAGCTTTTGAATGGACCTATGGAGAGCAGAACATGTAGGAAATGGGCTGAAGGAAGCCCAAGCCCAGAGCATTTGGCTAATGGCAAGATTTTGCAGGAGGGGAAGCTGAAAGGCAGACAC
This sequence comes from Bison bison bison, assembly GCF_000754665.1. Lineage (NCBI taxonomy): Eukaryota > Metazoa > Chordata > Mammalia > Artiodactyla > Bovidae > Bison > Bison bison. Next base: position 942,978 of record NW_011495070.1, on the reverse strand, counting down.
TGGTTCAGTTCAGTTCAGTTCAGTGGCTCAGTCATGTCTGACTCTCAGCAACCCCATGAATTGCAGCACGCCAGGCCTCCCTGTCCATCACCAACACCTGAAGTTCACTCAGACTCATGTCCATTGAGTTGCTGATGCCATCCAGCTATCTCATCCTCTGTCATCCCCTTCTCCTCCTGCCCCAATCCCTCCCAGCATCAGAGTCTTTTCCAATGAGTCAACTCTTCCCATGAGATGGCCAAAGTACTGGAGTTTCAGCTTTAGCATCATTCCTTCCAAAGAACACCCAGGACTGATCTTTAGAATGGATGGGTTGGATCTCCTTGCAGTCCAAGGGACTCTCAAGAGTCTTCTCCAACACTACACTTCAAAAGCATCAAGTCTTCGGTGCTTAGCTTTCTTCACAGTCCAACTCTCACATCCATGCATGACCACAGGAAAAACCATAGCCTTGACTAAACGAACCTTTGTTGACAAAGTAATGTCTCTGCTTTTGAATATGCTATCTAGGTTGGTCATAACTTTCCTTCCAAGGGGTAAGCGTCTTTTAATTTCATGGCTGCAGTCACCATCTGCAGTGATTTTGGAGCCCCCAAAAATAAAGTCTGACACTGTTTCCACTGTTTCCCCATCTATTTCCCATGAAGTCATGGGACCAGATGCTATGATCTTCGTTTTCTGAATGTTGACCTGTAAGCCAACTTTTTCACTCTCCTCTTTCATTTTCATCAAGAGGCTTTTTAGTTACTCTTCACTTTCTGCCATAAGGGTGGTGTCATCTGCATATCTGAGGTTATTGAGATTTCTCCCAGCAATCTTGATTCCAGCTTGTGCTTCTTCCAGCCCAGCGTTTCTCATGATGTATTCTGCATATAAGATAAATAAGCAGGGTGACAATATACAGCCTTGACGTACTCCTTTTCTATTTATAACCAGTCTGTTTTTCCATGTCCAGTTCTAACTGTTGCTTCCTGACCTGCATATAGGTTTCTCAAGAGGCAAGTCAGATACTGGTTGCTGAGACAAATATTTGCAGGCTTGTTAAAATCTATCTTTTTGCCTGCATTTTGTTTCCATGAAGTTAAAAGTATAGAGGATTTAATGAAAAAGCATTTAAAATGCTTTTCAAATTGGTGTGTGCATCAGAACCACCTTGGATTATTTAAATACAAACTGTAGAATCTTACCCCTGGAGTTTTTGACTCAGAACTGAGAACTTGCATTTTAAAAAAATTCCTGGTGATATCCATGCTGCTGGTCTGATGAGAATCACCAACACTCAAAATAACTGAAGAACTGTAGTATCCCACTTATCTATTTCTACATAGCTAAACCCTTCAAAAACTTATTGAACTAAAACAATTTTTTAATAAGATCCCATGACTCAGTGGGTTGATTAAGCTGGGGTGGGTTGCCTCCCTTTGATGGCAGTGGGAAGAATCTGTTCTGTGCTTCTGGTGGTTTTTGACAATATTGGAGTCCCTTGGCTTGTATATCTGTTTTCATCTTCACGTGACATTCTCCCTGCTTTTGTCTTCCTTCAAATTTCCCTGTTTTAAAAGGACACTAGTCTTAGGGGATTAGAACTCACCCTAATGACCACATTTTAAGTCAATTATCTCTGTGAATATCTTGTCTCCATATAAAGACACATTCTGAGATACTGGGTGTTAGAATATTAACTTTTGAATTGGAGAGGGGGACATGATTCAACCCCTACATAGAATCAGCCCTGATTTAAAGGGAGAGACTTTAGGGGGATGTGATTCTTAACTCTTTTGGTTCATTGATTGGGCTGGTTTTGTTTATCAACTACCACATTTCCTTATGTTGAAATATCACGTGACAGGAAAGTATGGAAGGAACTGCCTTTTTTTCTTTTAAATACAATAGGTAATGCTTCCACTATTCCCACATTAATCTCACTCATTCATTCATTCTTCTATGTATAGTCAGGTAATATTTACTGCCAAAATAGTTAAATGCCAGGATGACTAACACACACACAAAAATACTTGTTTCTACACAGAAAGGAAAAAAAATGTGAACTTTAATCTTTAAAAAATTCACCCACTGGCATTATCAACTATTAAAATTGAAATAAAACAGAGGACAAAATTTATTGCTTTTAATTGTATCTAATTATGGTTAAAGTATCTTCTTCCCAATTGATTCTCAAATAGCATGTCCTTCTTTAGTTTTACTTCAGATGCAGATGGAAAATAATTGTTAGGATGATAAATTCAGAAAAATGTCCTTTCTTATTCTTTACAAGACTTTAGTGTCACAGTTTCATGATATAATAAAATTCAGGGATATATTACTACATTAAATTTTTATTCTCAATCTCTTCAAAATTTTTAAAAATGAGACATTTCAACTGAAAAGTAAAAACTTTTACTTATACAAATGATGTTTCAAAATATATATTTATTTTGGCTGTGGTACATATGATTCAGTGAGAATTTCATAATCTTCTCAAAGGAAAGTAGAAGCAGAAAAAACATAATCCTCAGCTTCATATTACCAAAAATAATTTAATTTTTGCTCTTATTTATGTTAAAATGATTTAATTCAATGTATTACAGAAACTATTCTCTGATGACTTACAATATACAATTCTTGGGCTAGAGACTGGTGCTCTAATAGTGAACAAAATAGGCATGTCCTTCTTTCTTGGGATGGATTTTCTATTGGGAAGGCAAACATTGTAAAGCTAGTCTGTAACAAATATGAGAATTTATTGAAAATAAATCATCCTGCAATGTGGGAGACCTGGGTTCGATCCCTGGGCTGGGAAGATCCCCTGGAGAAGGGAAAGGCTACCCACCCCAGTATTCTGGCCTATAGAATGGGGTCGCAAAGAGTCAGACATGACTGAGCAACTTAAAAAAATAAAATCTAAGTTGCAAAAAACTGATAATTTAATCTGAAAACAAAAATAAAAAGGATATAAACAGGGAAAGATATAGTTATATTGTGGTGTTTAGGGAGGACTTTCTAGAGAGAGTTGATAGTATATGCAAACATTTAGAGATGACATGATTTTTAATATAATATATCTTTATTATGGGTTATAATTGTGTTGAAATCAACAGATTTTTTTCTAATGTATGAGAATTTTTAGATTTATGAATCACTTTTATTTTTTATGAGTTATTTTTAGTATCTCTCAAATCTACATCAAAGTTCCTTCTGCTACTTAATTTTCAAGTGAAATATAAATTTGAAAAAATCTTTTATTCATAAGGCACAAAGTTCTTAGTAATATCTATGAATTCTCACTATTTTTCTTAAAAAATATATATATTTTACAACACTTTTTACCTTGGGTAAGGATGAAACAAATCAGTGCATCCTTCAGTATATCAAAAAGCAAAATAAATCAAAATTCTAAACCAAGCTTTCTCTTATATTTTTTTAATTTCCATGGTTTTGTGTGTGTATTTTTTAAAAACGCAGTTAGTAATACTGGCTTTTTAAAAAGCCTAAACAAAATAAGCAGACATGCAATTACAATGGAGAATGGATCAAGAAATATAAAAAATCATAAGTATCTTAGTTTAAGAGGATATATAAAATAACCAGGCTTCCCTGGTGGTTCAGATGGTAAGGAATCTGCCTGTAATGAAGGAAACCCAGGTTTGAATCCTGGATGGGGAAGATCTCCTGGAGAAGGGAATGGCAACCCATTCCAGTTTTCTTGCCTAGAGAATTCCATGGACAGAGGAGCCTGCTGGGCTACAGTCCAAGGAGTCACAAAGAGTCAGACATGACTGAGCAACTAACACATACTAGGAATAACTAGAGGAAATCTACCTTTGAATTACTTAATCTAGAGAAGAGTAAGAGAAAACTTTATGTCCTTCTATAAAAGTAAGTGATACCACCTGCTTAAAATTGGAAACAAAATTGGATTAGAGTATATTGTAAAAATTACAGATGATATGTGAGGCAGAAATTCATTTTTGTGGGAAATATAGACTATTTAATGGCTTCTTTCAATTTAATTGTTTTAGTAACAGTATTGTTCTGTTATTACATTTGTTAAAAAAAATGTTTCCTATTTTTCTGTATGTTCTTCAATCATCTGTTTTAAATAAGCATAATACCATTTAATAAAATGACTTGACTATCTTCTTAACATTAAGACTGGTGTAGAAGGGAATCCTCCTACCAAGTGCAGCATCTAGTTATTGAAGCTGGTATTATTTGCAATATTATATGAAAGCCTCAACACAATAATTTAAGTTCTGTTTTAAGTAAATAATAGAAACCATTATTTTTAGCTTATGTCAAACAAGGGAGAGGACTGGCAAGATATTGTAAGAAATGATGGAGTTTAAGGACCAGATGAGGAGAGCTCCAGACAAGAACCTCAGCAATCGAAATTTTTAGATTTTTTCTATATCAGCTCCAAAGAAATTAAACATCATTTTTTAAAATTAAAATATGAGTTATTTGACTTAGCAGCAACAGCAGCATGAGTTATTCTTACATGTTTATTGTATTTTTCTGAGACTCTTGGAAAATCACAAAACTCTGCTTTGGTTTCCTCTTTTAAAAAAATTACCTCTTCCAGCAATAGGTACATCATGAATGATTTTCCACAGTATAAATACTTAATGTAAAATAAATATTAAAAAAAATCTTGACCATATTTCAGGATTAAGAGATATACAGTATATGAAGGAGTTATTCATTACATACTATACATATATATTTATTCAGTTAATATTGTCATTTTATGAATTAATATCATAGGTATGTTTGCTATGCTGTTTTATGCCTATTAGTAGGAAATTCAAGCAATAAAAACAAAGAACATAGCCCACCACTCAGTAAGAGTGTTAAGATTTAGTTAATAAGCTTTCAGACATCTATGCATTGATAAGTAAATATATACACACATATATTTTACATAAATATTCCACATAGCTTTATAAAAATATTATTTAAAGATAATTTTATTTTGTTTTAATTTAACAGAAGGAGAAACATGCCTGTGGAATGGGAAAAAAATTCCTATATTTTCAATGACTATGCCTTCAACATGATATATTAGTGACTAAAAGATCATTTAAGGTATGATAAAATTTATTAAAAATCATCAAATAGTTGTAGTTGTTATTTTGTAAGTCACGTGTTAGACAATTAGAAATAAGAGATGATTTGCACTTTCCTTCTCCTACCTCTGAATTTTCACTGCTTGTCTTTATTAGGTTAGTATTTTTATGTAGAGTTCTTTAAACCATAAGTCTTCTCATTCTTTTGTCTTTAGTTTTGTAATAAATAGACTCATTGCTCCAAACGGTCCTTTTACCATTCCTTCTGTAACTTAAAATTATTCTTTCAATTAATCTTTTTCAGCCTTAATATATTTTTTTAAGAAATTCTTGTAGAAGATACACTTTTCATTTCCTTTAGAAAATGTTCTCGTCCAACCTGAATTTTTCATCTGCCTTTTACATGCTATTTATCATCTTTTGGTGGTTTTCCTATTGTATTTGTACAATAGAACAATTCTCAGTCCGTTTATTTCATTTTAATTTAACCTAATGTGGACAAATTTGTTTAGATATTGTACTTAACTTTTGGAAGAAGTGGGAAAATTTATTCTGAATTTTTCCTACCCTGTCTGGAATACTTTGTATTTACTTAGGCAATTTGAGTGGGCTTCAGGGGACCAAGTTGGTTTCACTCACACGACAGTGCCTTGACTGAAGAGAGTAGAATGACATGGAACTGGTTTGGCTTCTCATCTCCCCTCTTGTCTCTTATTTTCCAAAGCCTCTCTGTATCCATCTGGCATCTTTTTCCAACAGAAGACTGCTTTGTTTTTGTTTAAATGGCAGGTGATTTCAAGGCGAAAAAAATCATAAGCTTCCACAGTCTGGAACCACCTAGTACCACCTTGATTTTATTCTACTTGGCTCGATAAGTCATAAGGCCAACACAGTCGTGGGTAGTGAATGTAGAGGCCACTTTGTGATGGGGGAGAAACACATTTGTTCAGATATAAAAATAATTTCTTTTCACTGTTACATACTCTGTGGGGTCTAAAACAGTGCTGTCACATTGCAACTGGCACAGATCTATTGGATGGATGAGTGAATATCAACATCACCATTGCATTTGGTTTAAGATATATATTTTAGAACAGAAATGGTTGTCTCCTTCATTCCCTCCTCCTTTTCCTCCTTACCATCTTCTTCCCCTTCCTCTTCTTCTTCTCCTTTTCTTCCTTTACCACAAGCCATCTATTATAATGACAGAGATCTTATAATTCATTGTGGGAAATGTGACCAATTATCATTTTTCTGAAATATATTGGCTTTCAAATAATGATATATAATGACACCACCCTTATGGCAGAAAGTGAAGAACGAAAAAGCCTCTTTATGAAAGTAAAAGAGGAGAATGAAAAAGTTGGCTTTAAGCTCAACGTTCAGAAAACTAAGATCATGGCATCTGGTCCCATCACTTCATGACAAATAGATGGGGAAACGGTGGAAACAGTGTCAGACTTTATATTTTGGGGCTCCAAAATCATTGCAGATGGTGACTGCAGCCATGAAATTAAAAGATGCTTACTCCTTGGAAGGAAAGTTATGACCAACCTAGACAGCATATTAAAAAGCAGAGACATTACATTGCCAACAAAGGTCCATCTATTCA
>NW_011495070.1:906240-936115 GCF_000754665.1 Bison bison bison | reverse complement strand
AAGACCCTGACGCTGGGAAAGATTGAGGGCAGAAGGAGAAGGGGACGACAGAGGATGAGATGGTTGGATGGCATCACCAACTCAATGGACATGAGTTTGGGTTGACTCCAAGATTCATGATGAATGGGGAGGCCTGGCATGCTGCGGTTCATCAGGTTGCAAAGAGTCGGACATGACTGAGTGACTGAACTGAACTGAACACAGCATTAAAACTTGAGGTTAGTAGCAGGAAAATAAGAAAATGTCCTGATTTGTGTTTTTGCATGTGGATAAATATTTTATCAACACAAGGCTTGTGGATTCAGAAAATGTTTAAATGGGAACGTTAAGGAGCCTGATTTCCCACCCCCCCACCCCCACTTTGAGAGCCTCTTGAGAATTCTCAGGGTTTTCCCTACATTTCTTCAATCCCTTTTCATACTGTTCATGGGGTTCTCAAGGCAAGAATACTGAAGTGGTTTGCCATTCCCTTCTCCAGTGGACCACATTCTATCAGACCTCTCCACCATGACCTGTCCGTCTTGGGCGGCCCCACACGGCATGGCTTAGTTTCATTGAGTTAGCCAAGGCTGTGGTCTGTGTGATCAGATTGGCTAGTTTTCTGTGATTATGGTTTCAATGTGTCTGCCCTCTGATGCCCTCTCACAACACCTACTGTCTTACTTGGGTTTCACTTACCTTGGACGTGGGGTATCTCTTCATGGCTGCTCCAGCAAAGCACAGCCACTGCTTCTTACCTTGGACGAGGGGTATCTCCTCACAGCCACCCCTCCTGACCTTGAACGTGGAGTAGCTCCTCTCGGCCCTCCTTTGCTGGTGCAGCCACAGCTCCTTGGATGTGGGGAAAGAGATGGGAATACCAGACCACCTGACCTGCCTCTTCAGAAACCTATATGCAAGTCAGGAAGCAACAGTTAGAACTGGACATGGAAAAATAGACTGGTTCCTAATAGGAAAAGGAGTACATCAAGGCTGTATATGGCCACCCTGCTTATTTACCTTATATGCAGAGTACATCACGAGAAACGCTGGGCTGGAAGAAGCACAAGCTGGAATCAAGATTGCTGGGAGAAATATCAATAACCTCAGATATGCAGATGACACCACCCTTATGGCAGAAAGTGAAGAGTAACTAAAAAGCCTCTTGTTGAAAATGAAAGAGGAGAGTGAAAAAGTTGGCTTTAAGCTTAAAATTCAGGAAATTAAGATCATGGCTTCTGGTCCCATCACTTCATGGAAAATAGATGGGGAAACAGTGTCAGACTTTATTTTTCTGGGCTCCAAAATCACTGCAGATGGTGATTGCAGCCATGGAATTAAAAGACGCTTACCCCTTGGAAGGAAAGTTATGACCAACCTAGATAGCATATTCAAAAGTAGAGACATTATTTTGCCAACAAAGGTCTCTATAGTCAAGGCTATGGTTTTCTCAGTGGTCATGTATGGATGTGAGAGTTGGACTGTGAAAAAAGCTGAGCACTGAAGAATTGATGCTTTTGAACTGTGGTGTTGGAGAAGACTCTTGAGAGTCCCTAGGACTGCAAGGAGATCCAACCAGTCCATTCTAAGGGAGATCAGTCCTGGGTGTTCATTGGAAGGACTGATGTTGAAGCTGACACTCCAGTACTTTGACCACCTGATGTGAAGAACTGACTCATTGGAAAAGACCCTGATGCTGGGAGGGATTGGGGGCAGGAGGAGAAGGGGACGACAGAGAATGAGATGGCTGGATGGCATCACCGACTTGATGGACATGAGTTTGAGTGAACTCTGGGAGTTGGTGATGGACAGGGAGGCCTGGCGTGCTGCAATTCATGGGGTCACAAAGAGTCAGACACGACTGAGTGACTGAACTGTACTGAACTGAACTTCAACCCCTTATTGCACATTTAATCAAGAGCACTGTACCATAGCTTTTGCAACGTGGTCTGATTTTCTCTATGGAATTTGTTTCCTGAGACTTGTTATTTTTTCAAATGAACCTAGATACAGCAGTCAGCTTATTTGTTGCTTCTTTAGAGAAGTTGGCCCCACTGTCTTTCTTTACCTTTTGTCTCCTGTCTTTGAACTATCCTTAATTCATAAAATGAAGAAGTAAGAAACAACTTGGATACCATCTCTTTCTACCGCTGGATATTTCATCCACTATTTCTTTCATTCGCTTTTTACTAACAGTGAAACAGACCTGTGATGCTGCCGTTTGGTTGTTCCCACCCTACACCGGTGGTGTTTCTCTCCTGAAGTCTCCATTCAAACTCTTTTACCTCACAGTTAGTGAAGCAATATATAGACAGATCTGGCACTTCTCATTTCATGCCAAGGCCTTCCTCTGAGAAATTTACTCAAAATATCTTGCTTTGGCATTGTGGAAAATAACATTATTTTGCATAACTTATTTAAGCTTACTACCAAAGTGACAAAATACAAATGCTTAAGTATCAGATGTTCCTTTTGGAGTTCCTGAGAGGGATTATGGATTAAATGAATCTTAACATTAAATGAATCTTAACATTAAATGGGTCTTAACATAGGTCCATTAGTGATGGGTGGAAACATTATTGACTCAAAGTGTTTAAGGGCAATCTTAACTGGCAACTATGCTCTGCAGATGCTGAGGTGACACCTAGGAAGCCAGGATTAAAGTTGAATAAAAGCATTCATGGAAAAAAGGCATTACTATAGAGGCAGAAAGCAAATAAGTAGCCTGGAGTTGTGACAGACATAGGAATTCCTGTTTTTTGTGTTCCCCTAAATTCATACATTGAATTTCTAATGCACAGGAAGTGGTATTAGGAGGTGAGGCCTCTAAGATATGCTTAGATCATGAGGGTAGAGCCCTCCTGAATGAGATTCTTATTCTCATAAAAGAGACCCCACAGGTCTCCCTAGCCCCTTCCACCCTGTGAGATGACAGTGAAAAGGTGACCATTTAAGAAATAAACTCCTAGCAGACATCAAATATGTCTGTACATTGATCTTAGATTTCCTAGCCTCCAGAATTCTGAGAAATAAATGTTTGTTGTTATTAAGCCACCCAGTATATTATTATCCTAGCAGCCCAAATGGACTAAGACAGGATTGACCACAAAGTTCTAAAACTAGATATTGCTGAAGGTTGCAACTCTGTAAATTTACTAAAAATGCTGAATTTCATTTAAATGGATGGATTTTATTGTATGTAAATTGTACCTCTGGGGAGGCCTTACAAATAACTGTGAAAAGAAGAGAAGCAAAAAGCAAAGGAGAAAAAGAAAGATATAAGCATCTGAATGCAGAGTTCCAAATAATAGCAAGGAGAGATAAAAAAGCCTTCCTCAGCAAACAATGCAAAGAAATAGAGGAAAACAACAGAATGGGAAAGACTAGAGATCTCTTCAAGAAAATTAGAGATAACGAGGGAACATTTCATGCAAAGATGGGCACAATAAAGGACAGAAATTGTATGGATCTAACAGAAGCAGAAGATATTAAAAAGAGGTGGCAAGAATACACAGAAGAACTGTACAAAAAAGAGCTTCAAGACCCAGATAACCATGATGGTGTGATCACTGACCTAGAGCCAGACATCGTGGAATGTGAAGTGAAGTGGGCCTTAGGAAACCTCACTATGAAGAAACCTACTGGAGGTGATGGAATTCCAGTTGAGCTATTTCAAATCCTGGGAAATGATGCTGTGAAAGTGCTGCACTCAATATGCCAGCAAATTTGGGAAACTCAGCAGTGGCCACAGACTGGAAAATGTCAGGTTTCATTCCAATCTGAAAGAAAGGCGATGCCAAAGAATGCTCAAACTACTGCACAATTGCACTGATCTCACATGCACCCCACTCCAGTACTCTTGCCTGGAAAATCCCATGGATAGAGGAGCCTGGTAGGCTGCAGTCCATGGGGTCTCGAAGAGTTGGACACGACTGAGCGACTTCACTTTCACTTTTCTCTTTCATGCATTGGAGAAGGAAATAGCAACCCACTCCAGTGTTCTTGCCTGGAGAATCTCAGGGATGGTGGAGCCTGGTGGGCTGCCGTCTATGGGGTCGCACAGAGCTGGACACGACTGAAGTGACTTAGCAGCAGCAGAAGCACACGCTAGTAAAGTAATATTCAAAATTCTCCAAGCCAGGCTTCAGCAATATGTGAACCGTGAACTTCCAGATGTTCAAGCTGGTTTTAGAAAAGGCAGAGGAACCAGAGATCAAATTGCCAACATCTGCTGAATCATTGAAAAAGCAAGAGAGTTCCAGACAAACATCTATTCTGCTTTATGACTGCCAAAGCCTTTGACTGTGTGGGTCACAATAAACTGTGGAAAATTCTGAAAGAGATGAGAATACCAGACCACCTGACCTGCCTCTTGAGAAACCTATATTCAGGTCAGAAAGCAACAGTTAGAACTGGACATGGAAGAACAGACTGGTTCCAAATAGGAAAAGGAGTACATCAAGGCTGTATATTATCACCCTGCTTGTTTAACTTATATGGCAACCCACTCCACTACTCTTGCCTGGAAAATCCCCATGGACGGAGGCACCTGGTGGGCTGCAGTCCTTGGGGTCGCTAGGACACGACTAAGTGACTTCACTTTATTTTTTCACTTTCATGCATTGGAGAAGGAAATGGCAACCCACTCCAGTGTTCTTGCCTGGAGAATCCCAGGGAAGGGGGAGCTTGGTGGGCTGCTGTCTATGGGGTTACACAGAGTCAGACACGACTGAAGCAACTTAGCAGCAGCAGCAGAGTACATCATGAGAAACGCTGGGCTGGAAGAAGCACAAGCTGGAATCAAGATTGCCAGGAGAAATATCAATAACCTCAGATATGCAGATGACACCACCCTTATGGCAGAAAGTGAAGAGTAACTAAAAAGCCTCTTGATGAAAGTGAAAGAGGAGAGTCACAAAGTTGGCTTTAAGCTCAACATTCAGAAAACTAAGATCATGGCATCTGGTCCCATGACTTCATGGGAAATAGATGGGGAAAGAGTGGAAACAGTGTCAGACTTTATTTTTTGGGTCTCCAAAATCACTGCAGATGCTGATTGCAGCCATGAAATTAAAAGATGCTTAGTCCTTGGAAGGAAAGTTATGACCAACCTAGATAGCATATTCAAAAGCAGAGACATTATTTGCCAACAAAGGTCCCTCTAGTCAAGGCTCTGGTTTTTCTGGTAGTCATGTACAGATGTGAGAGTTGCACTGTGAAGAAAGCTGAGTGCTGAAGAATTGATGCTTTTGAACTGTGATGTTGGAGAAAACTCTTGAGAGTCCCTTGGACTGCAAGGAAATCCAACCAGTCCATTCTAAAGGATATCTGTCCTGGGTGTTCTTTGGAAGGAATGATGCTAAAGCTGAAACTCCAGTACTTTGGCCATCTCATGCGAAGAGTTGACTCATTGGAAGACCCTGAGGCTGGGAGGGATTGAGGGCAGGAGTAGAAGGTGACGATGCAGGAAGAGATGGCTGGATGGCATCACCAACTTAATGGACGTGAGTCTGAGTGAATTCTGGCAGTTAGTTATGGACAGCGAGGCCTGGCGTGCTGCAATTCATGGAGTCACAAAGAGTCGGACACGACTGAGGACTGAACTGAACTGAACTGATAGTTTCTTTGGGGCTTCCTAGATGGCGCTATTGGTAAATAACCCATCTGCCAATGCAGGAGACACAGGAGACAGGGGTTGGATCCCTGGGTCAGAAAGATTCCCTGGAGGAGGGCATGGCAACCCACTCCAGTATTCTTGCCCGGAGAATCCCATGGACAGCCTAGTGGGCTACAGTCTATAGGGTTGCAAAGAGACATGACTGAAGTGACTTAGCACACACTCATAGTTTCTTTAAAAAGATTATGAATGGCCCTCATCTTTAATAGTTATTTGAACTTTAACCCTCCCCCACACATGCACACAATAGGAAAATTTTGCCAGAAGTATAATACTCTGCCAGAACTAAAATAAATATTTTGTCTTTAATATTTAGAATTAATAAAGGGTCAAGGTATCTGAGATTAGTCCACTTAGAAATCACAGAATTAAATCATTTCAAGTTAGAAAAAAAAAAAAAAGGAAAAATCATCATTTGTATAACTAATCTGTGAGGTGCCAAAGAAATGATATGGATCATCAAGGTGAACAGAGAAAATGAACATTTCAGAGTAAATCATCATAAGAAATAGAAAAGGGAAACAGGAAAGGCAAAGCAAATGCATCAGTTTTGCAATTTTCATAAAATTTTTGAGACCCACAAATCAGCTTGCTTTTTTCTACTTTATGATTCAAAGGTTCATTTCCCTAGGGGAGAGTGATACGTTATTTGCCACATTACAGTTAGTTATGTCACACGCTGGATAACAAATAATGGATCCTTATGCTCAGATAATTTTGAGAGGAAAGAAACTCATTATCATGTAGTTAAAATCCTAAGGGATTTAGAATTATCTATATCTATAGCAAGAGTAGTCTCACAAAGTTCCTAATCCATGTTTTTTTCTACTAAAGTAAAGGGTCATTTGTGCAATCCTAAAAAAAAAAAAAAAAAAAAACATATTTAAAAAGAATCGCAAATAAAACATATCCTTCAAGAGACCCCTCCCTGAACCCTGCTAAGGACCAAGGACATTATGTCAGTAGAATAAATGATGTGGTACACAGCATTTACATGGAGCTTGTTTCAAGGGAAAGGTTTGACCAATAATTCTACAGTAGCTTGATCAACTAAATTCTAGTTTTTTAAAAATATATCCTCTTGATAGCTTACTGTGAGTGATGTTGAATTTGTGATCTCTGAAGATTTAGCTTCAGGCAATGTTGGATTTGTGATCTCTGAAGATTTAGCTTCAGGACCAGACACCAGGCTTGATCACTCAAGAGCTTTTGTGTAGCAGTGTTTTATTAAAGTATGAAAAGGGGCAGAGAAAGCTTCTGACATAGACATCAGAAGGGGGACAGAGAGTGCCCCACTCACTAGTCTTATTAAGGGAACTAAAAACTTTTTAAATTGTTTATTCAGTTCAGTTCAGTCACTTAGTTGTGTCCAGCTCTTTGCAACTTCATGGACTGCAGCATGCTAACTCCTGGAGTTTACTCAAACCTGTGTCCATCGAGTCGGTGATGCCATCCAGCCATCTCATCCTCTGTCATCCCCTTCTCCTCCTGCCCTCAACCTTTCTCATCATCAGAGTCTTTTCAAATGAGTCAACTATTCACATCAGGTGGCTAAAGTATTGGAGTTTCAGCTTCAACATCAGTCCTTCCAATGAATATTCAGGATTGATTTCCTTTAGGATGGACTGGTTGGATCTCCTTGCAGTCCAAGGAACTCTCAAGAGTCTTCTCCAACACCACAGTTCAAAAGAATCAATTCTTCAGTGCTCAGCTTTCTTTATAGTCCAACTCTCACATCCATACATGACTACTGGAAAAACCAGAGCCTTAACTAGAGGGACCTTTGTTGACAAAATAATGTCTCTGCTTTTCAATATGCTGTCTAGGTTGGTCATAACAGTAAATCAAAACAATATTTCAAAGTTGTAAGGGTCTTACCAGATCCACTCCCACAATTTACATTTTAAGATGACAGGATTAATTAGAAGATTCTCAAGAAGAAGAAACATGTGCTCAAGCAGAATACATTGTTGTTATATAATCATTGGTACAGAGTTTAAGGAAAAACATCCTTGAGCAAGATGAGTTGTTTTGTTGTGTAATCATTTGCTCTGGGCTTAAAGAAAAAAGTGTCCTTTTCTCCTCCTTGAGAAACCCAGACGCCTTTCTCTTCCTCAGGGATCCCAGACTTCTTATCAATCTACCTAAGAATTAATTATCTCACTATGTTTCTCTGGTGGATCAAATGGAAAAGAATCCACCTGCAATGTAGGAGACATATGTTCAATCCCTGGGAAGATCTCCTGGAGAAGGAAATGGCTACCCACTCCAGTTTCTTGCCTGGAAAACCCATGGGCAGAGAAGCCTGGTGGGCTACAGTCCACAGGGTCACAAAGAGTTGGACACAACTGAGTGACTAACATGTTTAAAATTATGTGTTCAAATTCATCCAACTCTATATATTACTATTTCAGTTAAGTAGAAGATTTTTTTGAGTACTAAAATTCCAAACTTTACTATTTTTATGTAGTGTACCAATAATTATAGTAGTGAAAATACTTATTACTAAATAAATATTCATTCAGTGCTTACAAGTGCCAGACAGAAAGAAGAAAACCCTTGTGCTAAGGGAAATTACACTGTAGTGGTAGAAAATAGATGTTTTAAGTCAAGCTGTTGAATGATAATAGTAACAATATATTAGTAATACGTGGCATGAAGAAAATAAGAGAAAATAATGCTATTGAGGAAGGGGAATAGAGAAGAACAGTTTTAGCTTAGTGTCAAGGGCAGGGCTCCCTGAAGACTAACATTTGAGATAATGAACACTCTTCGAGGGAGAAGACATACAAATATCTAGAGCAAATACTTTGAAGGCAGGAGAGCAAGCAATTTCAAATACCCTGAGGTGACATAAGCCAGAGCTGAAGACTCAGAAAGTTCACTGAATTGGATGAGTGCTGAGTTAGGAGAGCCAGAACCAGATGATGTTGGAAATGTGACCAAGCATTCCAATGGAGGGCATTTTAGTTCCCGTGTTGAGTTTTTATGGATTCTAAATGTAGTAATATATTATTAACAATGAACAATAATATATTTGTTAACAGTTATTAAAGTATTTGACTGAAAACTATGATACAACTAGAAAAAAACTTATTTCCTTTACTAATTTTCGCAGACTAACGACCCTCAGTAAGAATATCAGAAGAATCAATATAGTAAAAATGAGTATACTACCCAAAGCAATCTATAGATTCAATGCAATCCGTATCAAGCTACCAACAGTATTTTTCACAGATCTAGAACAATTAATTTCACAATTTATATGGAAATACAAAAAAACCTCAAATAGCCAAAGCAATCTTGAGAAAGAAGAATGGAACTGGAGGAGTCAACCTGCCTGACTTCAGGCTCTACTACAAAACCACAGTCATCAAGACAGTATGGTACTGGCACAAAGACAGAAATATAGATCAATGGAACCAAATACAAAGCCCAGAGATAAATCCACGCACCTATGGACACCTTATCTTTGACAAAGGAGGCAAGAATATACAATGGAGAAAAGACAATCTCTTTAACAAGTGGTGCTGGGAAATCTGGTCAACCACTTGTAAAAGAATGAAACTAGAACACTTTCTAACACCATACATAAAAATAAGCTCAAAATGGATTAAAGATCTAAACGTAAGACCAGAAAATATATAACTCCTAGAGGAGAACATAGGCAAAACACTCTCCGACATAAATCACAGCAGGATCCTCTATGACCCACCTCCCAGAATATTGAAAATAAAGGCAAAAATAAACAAATGGGACCTAATTAAACTGAAAAGCTTCTGCACAACAAAGGAAACTATAAGCAAGGTGAAAGACAGCCTTCAGAATGGAAGAAAATAATAGCAAATGAAGCAACTGACAAACGACTAATCTCAAAAATATACAAGCAACTCCTACAGCTCAATTCCAGAAAAGTAAACAACCCAATAAAAAAATGGGCCAAAGAACTAAATAGACATTTCTCCAAAGAAGACATACAGATAGCTAACAAACACATGAAAAGATGCTCAACATCACTCATTATGAGAGAATTGCAAATCAAAACCACAATGAGGTACCATTTCATGCCAGTCAGAATGGCTGCGATCCAAAACTCTACAAGCAATAAATGCTGGAGAGGGTGTGGAGAAAAGGGAACCCTCTCATACTGTTGGTGGGAATGCAAACTAGTACAGCCACTATGGAGAACAGTGTGGAGATTCCTTAAAAAACTGGAAATAGAACTGCCTTATGACCCAGCAATCCCACTGGAATTTCAAACCAGATTTGAAAGAGACACATGTACCCCAATGTTCATCACAGCACTGTTTATAATAGCCAGGACATGGAGCAACCTAGATGTCCATCAGCAGACGAATGGATAAGAAAGCTGTGGTACGTATACACAATGGAGTATTACTCAGCCATTAAAAAGAATACATTTGAATCAGTTCTAATGAGGTGGATGAAACTGGAGCCTATTATACAGAGTGAAGTAAGCCAGAAAGAAAAACACCAATACAGTATACTAACACATATATATGGAATCTAGAAAGATGGTAACAATAACCCTGTATGCGAGACAGCAAAAGAGACACAGATGTATAGAACAGTCTTTTGGACTCTGTGGGAGAGGGAGGGCGGGGGATGATTTGGGATAATGGCATTGAAACATGTAAAATATCATATAAGAAATGAATCGCCAGTTCAGGTTCAATGCAAGATACAGGATGCTTGGGGCTGGTGCACTGGGATGACCCAGAGGGCTGGTATGGGGAGGGAGGTGGGAGGGGGGTTCAGGATGGGGAACATTTGCAGATTCATGTTGATGTATGGCAAAATCAATACAATATTGTAAAGTAATTAGCCTCCAATTAAAATAAATAAATTTAAATTAAAAAAAAAAAGAATTTGCTGAAATGCTTCCTGGAAATAAGATTTATCTTTGTAGAGCTGAGAAGAGGTTATTATATATTACCTACAATGATGATCTTTTAGATCCTTTGGAGCAGACCAACAGGTATATAATTTGAAAACAGGCAATGAAGGAAAGAATAAGCAAAATTAATAATTGAAAAAAGGACTCATCAATAAAAGAAGAACCCTGTAAATTATGAGGCAGGAGGAAAATATTTATCTTCTATGAATTTTGATTATATGTTCCTACGCAAACCTCAATGCTCCTTTTTTGAGTGTATGCGTGCATGTGCATGCTTCTCCTAGTTAAGGAATCTTCAAGGACCTCAAACTTGGAGATTCATGCTTTCTAAATATATTTTATGTGTCAGTGTCTGTCAGTGAAGGTCTTTGGGATATTATTCAAGATGAATGAGTAAAATTTAGGGAAATAATGCTAAGTATATTTGTGCACTGAGCATATGAAAATTGTATGTGTTAAGAAATTGGACCGTGGGGCAATATCAGTATCTCCTGGGGTAGGTGGAAATTTTAGAAACAGTGATTAGAATGAGTAGAATTTGGAAAAAGAGTCTTAGGTTAAGGAAGCCTGATTAGCACCCTTGGTAAGCTGGCAATGTTGTTTAGTCACTAAGTCATGTTGGACTCTTTTGAGACCCTATGGACTGTAGCCCACCAGGCTCCTCTGTCCTTAGGATTTCCTAGGCAAGAATACTGGAGTGAGTTGCCATGTCCTTCTCCAGGGGATCTTCCTGACCCAGGGATCAAACCCAGGTTTCCTGCTTGGAAGGCAGGTATTTTACCATGAAGCCACCTGGATAGTTGGACCTGTTAAAGTATGTGGAGCTTTTTTCCCCTAGATTTGGAAAGCGGTATACTTAGCACAAGGCTTCCCTGGTAGCTCAGATGGTAAAGCTTCTGCCTGCAATGCAGGAGACCAGGGTTCAAATCCTGGGTTAGGAAGATCCTCTGGAGAAGAAAATGGCAACCCACTCCAGTACTCTTGCCTGGAAAATTTCATGGACAGAAGAGCTTGGTAGGCTACAGTACATGGGGTCATAAAGAGTCGGACACGACTGAGCCACTTCACTGCCTTTACTTTACTACACTTAGCACACAGATGTAATATTTCTACTCCTATATAGCTACTGTTTTTCCTTGTCTGTTTGTTTTAATTATCCTCAATCTCTCAGATAAATTTGATGCAATTTTCTCTTAGTATTGTGCAGAATAAAGACAGAGGTAAGGAAAGCCCAGCTTGTTCTACTTCAACCTTCTCAATTGCACTGAAAGAATAGCATCTAAAGGGGAGGTGGTGTCCATGAATTCCAAGAAGAGCATTAATTAAAGCAAAACCTTAAAAAATAATGTCTAGAAAAGGGCACTATAAAAAAGAGAAGCAGCATCTAAATGGACGATTCAAAATAAATGTGATATGGCGCCACATTTTAAACATAGATTGGGCTTCCCAGATGGTGCTACTGGTAAAGAACCTGCCTGCCAATACAGGAGACATAGAGATACATGTTTGATCCGTGAGATGGGAAGATCCCCTGGAGGAGGGCATGACAACCTCCTCCAGTATTTTTGCTTGGAAAGTCCCCATGCACAGAGGAGCCTGGTGCACTACAGTCCATAGGGTCGCAAAGAGTCAGACAGAATTGAAGCGACTTAGCACTCATGCACAGAGGAAATTCATGTTTGAGAAATTGAAGTATCAGTGAAAGAGCTGAATATCTGGCATACAGGAGCTAACACTAATAATGGTCCTTAACTGTAAACATCACACATCCTGCCTCAGATCATTTCAGATCACCTTCTACACAAATCACTTTTGAAAATGCCAGCTTGGAACATGTATAATTTGACTGAAGATAACTTCAAAAATATTGCTTTATGTTTGACCTTCTGACCAGGATTTCTCTGATAGACAGTTTTGAGAACCTGTTTCGACACCCATGGGAGGGTAAACTTGAAAGTGTATGGTGGTAACACATCTAGGGCAACTGTTGACCAATGGAGGATGGGAGGATTATTGGGTTAATTTCCCCTTGACTCATTCCTCAGAAGTTAATTCTGTAACAGATTCTAAAATGGGACATATATGCCATGTGGTTGTTGTTGGATTAGTTGCTCAGCCATGTCTGACTCTTTGTGACCTCATGGGCTGTAGTCCACCGGGCTCCCGTGTCCATGGGATTCTCCAGGCAAGAATACTGGAGTAGATTGCCATTCCGTTCTCCACATATAAGTCATAGACTGCCACAATTGCTGCTTTCCTAGTTCAACTCACCAGGAAGAACAAGCTTATGACTTTTTTTTAGAAAATGTAGATTCTTGTGTATTGAAATAAACTGTTTAAAAAGGACTAGTAAAACTGATATTCTAAGTAGTTCTCAAATATGTATACCTATATTTACTAATGTGTACATTTATCCAAGCCCTTTTCTTTGGTCTGCCTTTATATTCTACTACTAGATTCCCACTCAATATAGTTATTTGACCTCATAGATAATTTTGGGATGCTGAATTACATGTCTACTTTTGTATCACATTATAATATAGGAGTGGGTTCATGTTATACACTACCTAGTTTAGAGTATGTTGTGATGGAAGCTAATACTGATTCAAAAAATATTTCAGCTTTTAAGCTCAAGGACATGGTAGATTTATACATTCTGGCTACTTTTTAGATTGATAGGATAGGAGGAGGACACGAAATTAGTTCCAGTCATTTATTAACATGTGAGTCAAATATTTGCAAGTGTGAGAACTTTCAGCTATGCTTCCCCAGTTTAGTAATTGACAACCACAGTGCCTCTTTCATCAGCCTTGAGTTCTGAGTGATTATGCTAACCAGAAACTACCTTACAATCTAAAAAATCTGTGATAGATATGTAGACTAGTTGAGAAATTACTTGCTGTTTATAATTATGAAGATACTGGTGCTATTACCATAGGATAACCAAGACTGATACACTGATGCAATTGTTCTGATAAACTCTCAGTTTTTTTCTGATAAATCCAGTTTGTATGCTTTCATATGGTCAGTAATTATTAGTAGATTCTTATAATTAAAACTATAAAAATCAGGTTTATTTTCTGTTTTATCTGTTTTGACTTATAAATACCTGATGTCCTTTAAATGATTTTTAGTGACCTTTTTTTTTTATCCCTATAGTGTTCTGCTATATTGTTGCTAATTCAGTTATCCAATTAAATAGGTACTAAATACCTCATTTCTTATTTATGGGAAATCAGTTCACTGCTCTATTCAAACAAACAAGAAGGTAGTCATGGAGAGGCATTCTCACATTTTCTAACATCTGAATGAACCCCTAAAGAGGCACCAAAATATTTTCTGCAATTTAGTTATTCATTTCATGTTTTTATTGTGTGTTGCCACTTTACTGTTATTGTTTTCCAAAATGTAAATCCTTTCAATTCATCTCTGATTATTCAGCAACTCAAGTCCAGGGAATGCTAATGCCCAGTATTAAAATTATGAGTTAGGCTGACAAAGAGATTCCTTCTCTTGTTCTTTATTCAGTTTCATTCATATGGCAATAATTATCCCACAAGTCATATTTCTCTAATTTTTATTTAAATGTTGTTTCAATGAAAGGATACTTGCATTTAAATCATTTATGGCTACTATTCAAATCAAATCATTTTCAGTGATTATATTTCTTTACAAAGACCAGCAACAAATCACACTTGGAAGAGAAATAGCACAAAAAGATGTCAAGATTAATTCAAATATTTTATAAAATACTGAAAGAAAGATTATGCCCTTCATTTAGTCATTTCATCAAAATGCACTAAGAAACAAAACCAGAGGTACTTTAAGAATAAATTTAAAGTCATCTGTTATTTCATTCACAGCTTTCCACTTTGTATTCATAAAAATCAATTGGTAGGTAAATATATTTTAAAATATGTGGAAATATTTTCTGGAAATTGAAAATTATAAAATCACCAATGATAAAGTGTTTTAAAATAAAATTTTGAAATGATAAATTTGTTTTGAATAAATCTAATAGAATTACCTAGCAAAAGTGAAAAAAACTTAAATGTATCTATATGTACAAGTATTTATCAATGTATAAAAATATTTAAAAGAAGAAGGATAGTAAAATATTTGTAGTAATAATAATGGAAAATATGTTAAATATTACCTCTATATTTAGAAACTATCACATATTCTGATTGTTACCCATATATTAAATAAACATGAAACTTAGGAAGATAAAATATTAAGGTCATTTTTCTCTACAAATGATGTGTTATTCTTTTCCTGCATTTAGCTTGAAAATGATTGGTATGTACAAAATGTTCCAGTAATGTATTCCTGGAATTTTTCTGCATAATATAACAATATAACACCAGCATGCTCATTATTTTACTTTCTATGATTTTCAAAATGAAAATTAGAATGCATTGTTTTCTAATTTCCTGATAGTATCCATCAATAAAAATTAGCATTATGTCTCTGGGAGGTTGATGCTACTTATTTTGGGAAATAGTGCAAAGGATTTGGGGAATTTCCAGTATGAATTGTTGGTGTCTTTTATATGCATCTCATTAGAGACATAAAGTGAGTTGAAATTTAAATCAAGGGTAAATAACACATTAGAACAAAATATAGAAAGCTCATTAAAATTTAAAGTTTGAAAACTATTCAAAGGAATACATTATTTTGTATCTGAAAGAATAGATTTTTGTTACAATTTTAAGTTCCAATGAATAGAAAAATAGAAGTTTAATTGGTTTATACAATAAGAAACATTATTTTTCAAGTTTAAAACCACATGATGGATATGTTTTAATTTCCTCATGACTACTAGTATAGGGCTGCAAATCACATATCTGATAAGGGGTTAATATCTGAAGTATATAAAGAACTCATATAACTCAATAGCCAAGAAAACAATTCGATTAAAAAGTGGGCAGTGGAACTGAATAAACATCTTTCCAAAGAAGACATACAAATGGCCAACAGGTACAGGAGAAGGTGCTCATCATCACTAATCATCAGGAAAATACAAATAAAACCCATAATGAGATATCAGCTCACAACTGTTAGGCTGGCTATCATCAAAAATGCAAGAGAGAATAGTTCTTGGTGATGATGTGGAGAAAAGGGCAGCCTCACACACTGTTGGTGAAAATGTAAATTGGTGTAGCCACTGTGGAACATAGGAGTTTCCTCAAAAAAATAAAAAATGGAACTAATTTATGATTCAACAATTCCATTTCTGAATAAATATGCAAAGGAAATGAGAAAAAAATCAGATATCTACACTCCTATGTTCATGGCAGCTTTACTCACAGTAGCCAAGGTATGGAACAACTTAAGTGTCTGTTAATGAATGAATGGATAAAGAAAATGTCACATAAACACAAATTCATACACGGCCATAATAAAGAAGGGCATCCTGCCATTTTTCTCTTTTTTGGATTCATCTGTTTAATACAGGGATATGACATTTGTCAGTACTAGGCACCATAAAATGTAAACACGATCAATGTCATAAACCTGCATGCACATTCCAGGACTGAGGGGCTTGTTTAGTTACTCTGTTTGCATCTAGTGTGGAGAAAGGTCTCTTGCAAGCATTATGTATACATAGGAAAAAAATCCCAATTCCAAGGAAGGCGGGTAAAATCTGACTTCTTCAAACATGTGTTAAACTAAGTTGTGTCGAAACATCCAGGTTTATCTTCCTTTTACTAACCACTTGTCCTATTAAGCACATCATAACAACAGCACAGTGAGGTAAATGTGACATAAAAGAGTCTGGGTACACTAGAACACAGTGCTCGGTGATACAATGACATTCTATTTATATAATTAAACATTTGATCATACAGTACCTTCCTACAGGATTACTGGCTAATCTGAGGGTGGGATCATAGTGTTAGAGGTTATTACTAACATCCTGCCATTTTTCAATCGCATGAATGGACCTCGATGCATTATGCTAAGTGAAGTCAGACAGAGAGATATAAATGCTGTATGATATCATTTATGTGTGGAATCTAAAAAAGCCAGACCCACAGAAATGGAGAGGAAAATGGTGGTGCCAGTGGCTGGGGGATTGGGGAAAAGGGCAAGTGATGATTAAAGGGTGTGTGTGTGTGTAAGTCTCTCAGTCGTGTATGACTCTTTGCGACCCCATGGATTGTAGCCCACCAGGCTTCTTTCTCCATGGAATTCTCCAGGCAAGAACACTGGAGTGGGTTGCCATGCCCTTCTCCAGGGGATCTTCCCAACCCAGGGATCGAACCCAGGTATCCCTCATTGCATGCAGATTCTTTACTCTCTGAGCCACCAGGGACGTTTTATCAAAAGGTATACTGCTGCTGCTGCTGCTAAGTTGCATCAGTCTTGTCCGACTCTGTGCGACCCCATAGACCGCAGCCCACCAGGCTCCCCCGTCCCTGAGATTCTCCAGGCAAGAACACTGGAGTGGGTTGCCATTTCCTTCTCCAATGCATGAAAGTGAAAAGTGAAAGTGAAGTTGCTCAGTCGTGTTTTACTCTTCGCGACCCCATGGACTGCAGCCTACCAGGCTCCTCCGTCCATGGGATTTTCCAGGCAAGAATACTGGAGTGGGTTGCCATTGCCTTCTCCTTCATCAAAGGGTATAAACTTGGAATTATGAAGAAGTTCTTATAGTCCATAATATTGTGTTCTATACTTCAAAGTTCCTATGAAAGTACATCTTAAATGTTGTCACAACAAAATGAAATAGTAATTAGGTGAGATGATGCAAGTGTTAGCTAACACTGTTAATAACCACTTTGAAGTATAAAGTGTTTTAAATCCATGTATTGTACACCTTAAACTTCATGCACTGTTGTATATCAGTTATATTAACGAAATGGGAAAAATCCACATATACTGTGAAATTTTAAAATCTTAGAGTTAGAAAGGCCTCTAATACCATAAAAGTATATACATATTTATTTTATATGTAATTATGTAGCCTAAATTTTGGGAAGAGGCTGATAGGATATTCCTCCTCAACTAAGAGATAAAAAATTGGCTTTTCACATGTGCACCATGGGATTACATAGTTTAAAAGTTTAATATGGCCCCCTCCTTGATAGCTGTATAGTGTTATTTATTGTATTATTTAAAAAAAAAATTTTAATGAGGCCATTCCATTTCCAAAAAATTAATGTCAATTTAAAAATTATCTGTATTATGATAAGGGCTTCCCAGGTGCTTCTAGTGGTAAAGAATCTGCCTGCCAACATAGGAGACGTGGGTTCAATCCCTGGGTCAGGAAGATCCCCTGGAAGAGGAAATGGCCTGGAAAATCCAATGGACAGAGGAGCCTGGAGGGCTACAGTCCATCGGGTTACAAAGAGTTGGACATGACTGAGCACACACGCATAGTATGATAAACAAGTATTCTTTAAAAATATTATCAGAGCAAAAGAAATTAAAAAAAAATCTATGTCAGGTAGAAAGATCATTCATTTTCCTTTGATATCCAAAGCAAAGACTAGCTAACATTATACAACTACGGTATGGTCAAAGACCCTGAAATCCCTTCTCTATGGTCTGCAAGACTCTTAAGTGGTCTATTTTTTCCCTAATTTCTCATCCAGATCTCTCGATTCCCTTATCCTTGCTCCTGATGTTTCTGCCACATTGGCCTGTTTTCAGTAACTTCCCCACATCAAGATCTTCCTGTTTAGAGGTTTCTGTGCTTATGGTTCTCTCTGCTTAGTATGCTTATCCATGGTTTCCTTTCAAAAGCATCAGTTTGTACTTTGTGTTTCTGTTGAAAATATTCTGTTGGAGATTCCTCCATGAGATGACCCAGAGGGATGGTATGGGGAGGGAGGAGGGAGGAGGGTTCAGGATGGGGAACACATGTATACCTGTGGCGGATTCATTTTGATATTTGGCAAAAATAATACAATTATGTAAAGTTTTAAAATAAAATAAAATTTAAAAAATAAAAAAAAATAAAACAAACAAACAAAAATAATAAATTACCCCCTAAAGAATCTTGAAAATATTACCCTACACTACTCATTACCTTCAGAGCACTAAAGTGATTGTAGTTACATAACTTTTAATTTGTTCCATATTTGCTGTCTCTCTCCACTAAAATTTGGGGGCTTCCCTGGTGGCTCAGACAATAAAGAGTCCACCTGCAGTGCAGGAGATCAGGGTTTGATCCCTGGGTTGGGAAGATCCCCTGGAGAAGGGCATGGAAGCCCACTTCACTATACTTGCCAGGAGATTTCCCATGGACAGAGGAGCCTGGTGGGCTACAGTCCATGGGGTCACAAAGGTTCAGACACACTGAGCACCTAAGCACAAGAACTCCACTAAAATATAAGTGCCATGAGGGCAACAAGAGACCTTTCTGACATTATTCAGTTGCATCTCCTTAGTACCTAGCACATACTGCTTAGATTGTGTTTTCTTGCCATATTTATGAGATTCTTTGAGTGAATGAATAAGCTTGAATCTAGTTTTTCTGGTTAAAAGGTGAAGAAATTAAAAGAAAGTGAAAGTGTTAGTCACTCAGTGGTGTCTGACTCTTTCAACTCCATGGAGTGTAGCCCCCCAGGTGTCTCTGTCCATGGAATTTTCCAGGAAATAATACTGGAGTGGGTATCCATTCCCTTCTCCAGGGCATCTTCCCAACCCAGAAATTGAACCTGGGTCTCCCACATTGTAAGCAGGTTCTTTACTATCTGAGCTGCCAGGGAAGCCCCAGGTGACCTAAACAGTTATGTGTAATGGAGAATAAGCAATTTCTCACTAATTACTTTCTTCATTTTGAGTATGTGAGAGACAATACTGACCATAGTTGCAGTCCTCCTGTGGTTTCTTTCTTGCTTCAATATGCCAGCAAATTTGGAAACCTCAGCAGTGGCCACAGGACTGGAAAAGGTCAATTTTCATTCCAATCTCAAAGAAAGGCAATGCCAAAGAATGCTCACACTACCGCACAATTGCACTCATCTCACACGCTAGTAAAGTAATGCTCAAAATTCTCCAAGCCAGGCTTCAGCAATACGTGAACTGTGAACTTCCAGATGTTCAAGCCGGTTTTAGAAAATGCAGAGGAACCAGAGATCAAATTGCCAACATCCACTAGATCATCAAAAAAGCAAGAGAGTTCCAGAAAAACGTCTATTTCTGCTCTATTGACTATGCCAAAGCCTTTGACTGTGTGGATCACAATAAACTGTGGAAAATTCTGAAAGAGATGGGAATACCAGACCACCTGACCTGCCTCTTGAGAAACCCATATGCAGGTCAAGAAGCAACAGTTAGAACTGGACATGGAACAACAGACTGGTTCCAAATAGGAAAAGGAGTACATCAAGGCTGTATATTGTCACCCTGCTTATTTAGTTTATATGCAGAGTACACCATGAGAAATGCTGGGCTGGAGGAAGCACAAGCTGGAATCAAAATTTCTGGGAAAAATCTCAATAACCTCAGATATGCAGATGACACCACCCTTATGGGAGAAAGTGAAGAAGAACTAAAGAGCCTCTTGATGAAAGTGAAAGAGGAGAGTGAAAAAGTTGGCTTAAAGCTCAACATTCAGAAAACGAAGATCATGGCATCCAGTCCCATTACTTCATGGCAACTAGATGGGGAAACAGTGGAAACGGTGCATGACTTTATTTTTTGGGGCTCCAAAATCACTACAGATGGTGATTGCAGCCATGAAATTAAAAAATGCTTACTCCTTGGAAGGAAAGTTATGACCAACCTAGACAGAACATTTAAAAAGCAGAGACATTACTTTGTCAACAAAGGTCCGTCTAGTCAAGGCTATGGTTTTTCCAGTAGTCATGTATGGATGTGAGAGTCAGACCATAAAGAAAGGTGAGCACAGAAGAATTGATGATTTTGAACTGTGGTGTTGGAGAAGACTCTTGAGAGTCCCTTGGACTGCAAGGAGATCCAACCAGTCCATCCTAAAGGAGATCAGTCCTGGGTGTTCATTCGCAGGATGGATGTTGAAGCTGAAAGTCCAATACTTTGGCCACCTGATGCGAAGAGCTGACATTTGAAAAGACCCTGATGCTGGGTAGGGTTGAGGACAGGAGGAGAAGGGGATGACAGAGGATGAGATGGTTGGATGCCATCACTGACTCAATGAACATGGGTTTGAGTGGGCTCTGGGAGTTGGTGATGGACAGGAAGGCCTGGCATGCTGCAGTTCATGGGGTCGCAAGGAGTCAGACATGACTGAGTGACTGAACTGAACTGAGCTGATGAGGCTTGGTAAAACAACTGTGGATAGAAGTGTTTTACCACATTTACTTGGCCATCATACATGCTTTAGTTTCTATCATAGGCTGCCATTACTCACTGGACAGCTGTACACAGAGGATCCAGTGGAAAATTCTGAGACAGACATAGAGGATGATGGAGCATCCTGGTGCAGGTAGCCTGGATCTCTGGATCCTTCTTGAAGAAAAACAGAACTGTAGACACATCTTAAATGAATTGAACAAAGACATAAATAAGATATACTTTTACCATATTAATTAACTAAGATTTTGTGGCTGTTTTTAAAATAAAGTAGGAATTGTTATCCTGACTAAGATAATATGCAACCATATAGTGAGATTTTTCTGGTTACGAATGTTCATAAATAACAGTGCTCAGGGTTTAATAATAATATTATATTTAT
The DNA here is from genome assembly GCF_000754665.1 of Bison bison bison. Classification (NCBI taxonomy): domain Eukaryota; kingdom Metazoa; phylum Chordata; class Mammalia; order Artiodactyla; family Bovidae; genus Bison; species Bison bison. Next base: position 914,872 of record NW_011495070.1, on the reverse strand, counting down.
TCTACTTTTATTGATCAACTTATAATAAAAGAGGTACTTATATGTTTTGTTTCTTAGATTGCAAATTATTAAGGAAGTTTCTAAAAGCAATAAGAATATAAATTTTAGGGAGTTTTAAAGCGGGTTGCCAATTACATATAATATAAAATAGAAGTATAAAATTTAACAATTATGCTTTTAATATTTTGACTTATATGCCATTGCTTTCTTGGCACCCACTTGCCTGTATAAAATGAGGCTTAATAACACACAAACGGGACCATCATTAATGTAATTCAGAGACCCATGCAGTATGATTAAAGCAACCCAAATCTCCCTTGATCATATTTCTGACCACTTATCAGAAGTGTCTTTATACTGTCATTAGCTGAGCTACTCCTTTATGATTTTCTATGACCTTGTCAAGTAATTACTTCAGAACCAGATCAATGAGAATCTATAAAAAGAATTAAGATCAAACTCTGCTCAAATATTCCTTTCAGTGTGGAACTGTCCTCTTTGACATTAGCATAGAACAATTAATATGCATATATGTTCAGTGTGGCCTCTCTTCCCCCACCCAATCCAGTTCCCTCTACTGGGCAAAAGAATTGCAAAGCATAGGGATTCTTTACAGAATTCAACTTCACCTCCAGATAAGGATAAAACATGCTATTATGGCATCTCAAACTCTACCAGTTCAATGCCTTTCCTCAGAAAGATTATGAGTGTTTTATGGTTGATATGCCTGAAGAAAATGTTCTGCATCATGGGAATAAAGTAATTAAACCGAGTGGCAATTTCTTTCGTGAGCTGCCAAGGTGAAAGACTAGAACTTACAGAACACTAAATAAGTGCTGATCAAATAGCTGTTGATATTCATTCAGAATTAGTAGCCAATATATTCAATTATATTTTTCAATGTAACAATTGCTGAGAATATAGTGTGAGCACGTAGATGGTGGAGGCTATGCTGTCACTGTGCTAAACATATTTATGATCTGGTATGTATAGTGTACGAACAAGTAAATTATAAGAACAATGTGTATGTGTTATAAAAGATTTCAGATATGCACTATGACCAACCAAAGAATGTCAGTAACTTATAAAAAAATTTGTCTGAGTTTTTAAGTTGATTTGCTTCTGGATTTTTCTAGGTAAAAATATATGTGTATTTGTATAGATTAAAATAATCATTTATTTTCATGTTTTACATTCAGAGTTATTTTATTTTTCTTTATGCACACATCACTACCTGGTACTTTTTGTTCCTTGTTATTTGCTTGGATAGAGTCACCTGATTTTTTTCAGGGTGCCAATAAAATGTCACCTTCTGAGAAGCCAACGGTCACAGAACGCATGAAAGCAGGTCCTTCTGTTCGTAGTCTCTTAACAACCAGTGTTTTCCCTAATAAACTATAAGACCCATGTGGGTGTTGTTTACCTCTGCTCAGTGCTTAGAGTGAATGGAAAAAAAGCAAGTGCTCAAAAGTCAACTTTTTGAATGAATGAATTAATGTGCTCAGTCCTGTGCTGATAACCAACAATATAGCCAAGCCCTCTGAATACTGGGGCTGCTAAAATAGCCTAAAACTTTCTTTGCATCTACTTGTTTTGGTACTACTGCATTTTTCATTTCCATTTCACTACAAAGAAAAATCTTATAAAGTGTAAGTCTGATCATAATGCATTTCTTCCTTAATATTCCCCCATTGTTTTCCATTGTGCTTAATATAAAGCTAATATCTATTTCATTACAATTCCATTTTAACAAATATACCTATCATGACATTCAAGGTTCTACAGGACAGACTGGTCCTCAGTTCAAGACATATCTCTCTGTATTTGTTTCCATGTCAGTAGGCTAGAGTCACACAAAACTTATTATATTCCTGATCACACCTAGCTTATTTCTGCTTTAGGACCTTTGCACAGGTCATGCCTGTGTGAACCACAACTTCAACCTTTAACATTAACAATCCTTTTAACATTTACAATCCTTGAAGTCTTAGCTTAAGTTTTACTTCATCCATGAAGCCTTCTGGAAGCCTCCAGACGAAATAAAATGTGCTGTTTCATTATATGGACATTGATATGTTAAAAATACAGTAATTAATTATTTTCCTATAAGATTATAAGCTCCTTGAAGACAGGTCATGGCTCATTACACCCAGTAGGCACATACTAGGTGATCAATACATATTTTTGATGTTAATACGTTATTAAACAAAAATAAATATCCATGCTATTGGGTGAGACTTTAAAATGTTAATTGATTAAATGATTAATCATTTATTTAATAAATAAGAATAAATGTTTGTGAATAAATATTTATAATATTAACCATAAAATAATAGAAGTAATATAATAGCATCATAAATAAATATTTAGAAATATTATGTATCAGGCACTGTTCTATGCAACAAGAAAAAAAACAATAGATGAAAAACTTAGCTCTTAGAGAGCTTATATTTGTATAGGGATAATAAGCAATGAAATGTACAGTATGTTAGAAGAGAAGTGCTGAATAAAAAAATAAAAGGAAGAGAAGGCAACAAGTGTTGGATTGCATTATTAATGAGGCTTTATAGTTTCCCTTTGACTTTAACCTTGAGGACTTTACCATGAACAGTGAAACACCACGGAAGGGTGTCTGAGCCTTCAAGCAACAAATAGCTCAGGCAGGAGTAATAGTTATTTAAGATAACTTTGCTAAACTTCCATAATATCCTTTTCTGGTTTTTATATGATTCTACGTATTTGATAGGGATGCATGAAAAACAATAGACTTCTCTCATTTTCCACAGACAATGTGATTAGTCAAGCTGTGCCTGAAAGAAAATACAATGTCTGGAGAAAAAGGAATTAGACTAAGAACTGGAGAATCCATCCTGGCATTTCTGCTCAACTTCTTGTATGTCTCAAACTCTCTGAGCCATGATTTCTCCTTCTGTTTAATTGCAGTAAGGATTTGTGCCTGCCTGCATGCAGCTATTGTATCTACAAAGGTTATGTGTTTTAAACTCATTAACCAATTTTAAAGTAATAAATAAATGTAAAGTGACACATCATTCTTATTAAATCCTTTAAAGGTACATAACTGAACTATATTTATGGCAGGTAAGTAATAGAAAATTTCTAGTTCTTAAATCATACCTATACATGTACATTTTTTTCCTCTGAAGATTTAGCTTATTTGTGTTGTTAGGATTAATAACTTGAATTCTATGTATAGGTACCCAATCCTTTTGATCTTGTATTGGCATTCATTTTTACGTTCCAAATATACACCTAATAGTTTCATTATACTGACATATTTGACAATAAAAACAACCTCTTGTTTCTCTACCTTTAAACAGTTTCACATTCATATTCTAAACAGAATAGAATTAATTAATTAACATTTTGTATTAAATTTAATTTACAAATATCTTGACTATTTCCCCAGAAAACAATGAAAGAATACATCAGTTTGTCGTCTTTGAGTGTGTTTCATTTTTATAAGATTCAAGTTATTCCTTGGAGCTTTCCAATGATTAGGCAATACATATTTTTTAAAATATCATTATAATCCCTAGAAGTTGCACTTTAGAGAATAGAGCTATTCTTTGAAGATTTACTGGAATACCAATAGTTTATTATCTTGAATCTGAAATTCAGTTTCCAGCCCAGTGCATATACTTAATCAATATCTCATTGCCATTGTATTTTTCAAGAATCTGTGAAATTTCATACCTATTCACTTGATCCTGAAATCATTAGCTTGACTCTAAAACCATGGAAACTACTGGGTTTCTATAATCCCTTCTTTTTGATCTGTTTATATAGAACTCTGTTAAGCATAGATTGTGAAAGCACACTGGTTACTATACATATGATTTGTCGTCTTTCGCTTTCTTATTTAAATGTAAGAATTAAGTGGCACAATTTGTTTAAAAAGTATATATGTATACTTTATATGTTATTATACTTTTCTTCACTTATGACAAGTATGCCATTGTTTGCACTTTCTGCCAGGGATTTTCTTTTCCTTTGTTAATAGGAGGTTCGTACTGACCTAAACTTATCCTAATCACAAGAGTATCAATCCTAACTCCTCCCATTCTCACCAGAGAGGAAGGTGAAGTATATACTTTTCCAGAGAATGTTATTTCAGTTATTTCAGGCTATTTCTAGTACAGAGATTTTTACAGTAATAAATATAATATTTGCAGATAAACTTAAAAAGAATTCATGTTAAGTGAATAATTTGAAGTTCAACATAAACTTTATTTTATTTGCTTAATTAATGAATACTTAACTTAAGAAACTACCTATCTATTGAAGTGCTGATCAAGACTGATGATAAGAAAATGTTTCTCAAAGCAACTGAGGTTGAGATGAGTACTATCTGACTGATCACAGCAAAATAAAGTGGTTATATCAGTTTATTAGCTCTTCCTTTGTGTAAACATGGTGGGAATGTATTAACTACATGACTGCCCTTCCACCCAGTGCTCAGTTCACTAGAGTTACTGAAATAGGTGTCCCTCCCTGTGCTCTAATTGGCTGGTGCCTTTGCTCATGCTGTTCTCATTGGGTGGAATCCTTCTTCCCATTTTTCAAATTGTGAAGCTGTTGACATGCTCAAAGGTGACAATATACACCAAAGGTTAAGCACTTAGACGGCGGTCAGAGACTGTTTGAGCTTGAATCCCTGCTCTGCTATTTATCTGGCATGTGCTGTTAGAAAGTCACCTGACCTCTCGAGGGCTTAGTTTACTCCAGTGTTAAAAGGCCAAAATTAAAACTAACTTTTTAGGTAAAATTATATCTGATTTCCTGTTTTGTGAGAATTAAGCCACTCCACAAATGCAATACTTCTAAAATGTTGTCATGGTGCCATGTTACAGTTTGCTATAAATTTGAAAATCTGGCTCTTGTCACCTTTCCTCCCCTTAGCTTTTCATTTAAGTACCAGTTCAAATAGTGTCTTTTCTATTTATCACTTTATAACACTTTGCAAAAAATTATTACTTTCTCATCTATTTTTCCATAGCACTTATGGTGTGCACTTATGACATATAATAGGATGGGTCAAAGTCTTACATGTTTACTTTCACTAATCTGTGAGCTCATTGAGGGAATTAAGTAATTCATTTCCATTTTCACTGAGTTTAGTACAGAATTTTCTTACAATAACAAATACAATAGTTGTAGATAAACTTAAAATGAATATATATATACATATATATGATTATTTAAAGAATTCATGTTAAGTGAATAATTTAGTTAAGTTCAATATACACTTTCTTTGCTCAATTAATGAATAATTAACTGTAATGTATACTAAACACTGCATTATCTGAAACTACAAAGAAACTTAATTTTAACTGCTATCTGTTCTCAAAACATATTTCAAATTTGTATCTTTATTCATTTAATTCTTTATAACTTAGGTAATTTACATACATTTCCTCATTCAGTTCAATGCAGTTCAGTCGCTCAGTTGTGTCTGACTCTTTGCGACCCTATGGACTGCAGTATGCCAGGCTTACCTGTTTATCACCAGCTCCCAGAGCTTACTCAAACTCATGTCCATTGAGTAAGTGATGCCATCCAACCATCTCATCCTCTGTCATCCCCTTCTCCTCCCACCTGCAATCATTCCCAGCATCAGGGTCTTTTCCAGTGAGTTATTTCTTCGCATCAGGTGGCCAAACTATTGAAGTTTCACCTTCAGCATCAGTCTTTCCGATGAATATTCAGGACTAATTTCCTATAGGATGGACTGGTTAGATCTCCTTGCAAGAGTCCTCTCCAACACCACAGTTCAAAATCATCAATTCTTCAGCACTCAGCCTTCTTTATAGTCCAACTCTCACATCCGTACATGACTACTGGAAAAACCATAGCTTTGACTAGAATGACCTTTCCTCATTAGAGTCTCATAAACACTGTGTGTTTGTCAGAACAGATATTGTTAGTCCTAATTTATAAAATAAAATGATGATTTAGAGAGGTTAAATGGCACATTTAATTTTTTTAAATGGGTAAGATAACTGTAAGCCCAGAGCCTATGCATTTTTTTTCTTCATTAAAGGCTTTTCTACCAATCGCCCACTATTCCATTTGAGCTCTATTATAAACTAAATTCAAATAATTTAGATACCCCTTTTTATAATTTCAACCTCGATGATTTCATACTTTTCACGATGAATACTGCCTTAAATGTTGACTCCTCTAAATAAAGTTGAAAAAACCAAAGAACTGGGGTATTCAACTCTGAGTTCAAAGTTGTGAGTTTGACACTGACTCTTCTTATGACTTATTTTATTATTTTTAAGGTGCCCTCAAATATTTTCATGTAAATTTCATTAATTCCTCAGGGAAATGAGAACAATTTTCAGCTTCATCATTGATCTGTGCTTTTATCAAATAACTTTGGCTCTCCTTGAGGTTCCTATTTTAAAACTTTTATATTGCCTGCAAATATTTCCATGTAAAGACACATGAATCTTCATGGAGACAAGCAAAAATATTAGATGCATCATTGATCCGTGCTTCTTTCAGATAACTTTTAAACCAATCTAGGTTTTTTCATTGCATTCAAACTTCAAAGTCCATGTATATATATTACCTTATATTAAGGGAAACATTAAAACCAGTTTTGTTTGAAATTCATCCAAACTTTTTTGCTTTTTTATCCATATAATATATTTGCTTCATCTCCGAGCATATCTGTAACTAAAAAATGTAATTTTTCTCAACAAAGAAACTGAAAATTGAATTTTCTTTCCTCAAACAACCAAGTATACTTATAATTTTGATGAAACACAATGAGAACTAACCTTTGTTTCCTGTATTCCTATTTATTTATTTATTTATTTTTTGCTGTAGGGTATTTGCATTAAAAACATGCTGATAGAAAATAAGGGCTATAAGTAAATTAGCTATATTGGGGGAAAAAGCATAGCCATGTTAACATGGATTTTAAAACGTGCCTTCTCTTCCTTAGTATAATAATAGACGAGGCATTTGTGAAATCAACTGACAAATTTATCTCTATACAGAAAATATTATAAAGTATCTATATTATGTTATTGATGAGTTTGCAAAATCTATAAAACCAACAAGGCCAAAATGCAAACAAACAAAAACAGCAATGAAAGTGATTAAATCTAAAGTAAGGGCTGAATTATAGTCAATACAAATACTAGCATTAAGCTTGATGACAGTAGAGTTTGTTTCTGGCATGGCTATGTAAGTTCCTATTGGATAGATTTTCCTATTGATAGCAACTATAAATTCAGGGCAAACAATTGAAAACAATAAAATCCAAATCTCTGAAGATATTAGAAAGCAGCCCAAAGCAGGTACTTATACAAAGGAAATACCTTCGAGTAAATTCTCATAGTTGCTAGCTGTGGTCATCATCATGGGACTGGGGAGATATCTGATAACCTGCTATCTTTGTGACCTAAAGAACCACACTCAGATTGTGTGTTTAATATCCAAAGTTATTCAATAGTGTGGGGGGCCCAGAAGTAAGAATCATAGAAGTGAAATCCCATATTCTGAGAATTAGCTCTAAGCAAATCTCTTACTGACCACCAAATTATATATATACAGATTAGATTCCAAGTAATACAGCTAGAAATTAAATAATTAACTCAGAGTTGACTTGTTGCTCTAAATATAGAGACTACAGTCTAAGACAATCAAATTAATTGCCTCATATAATAAAATGAATGATGTAATAATAATCCAGTATTCTCTGGAGGAATATAACAGTCTAGATTGTCTATATATAACATCCACCAGCCCCAAATGAAATTAAGATTATTACACATATGAAAAAACTAGAAAATGTGAATGTTTCTCAAGCCCCAAAAATGAAATTTATGAATACTAATCCTGAGATAACCTTGTGATTGGCATTAGTATACAAGAATGTTCAGTTCAGTTCAGTTCAGTCGCTCAGCCATGTCTGACCCTTTGTGACCCATGAATCGCAGCATGCCAGGCCTCCCTGTCCATCACCAACTCCAAGAGTTCACTCAGACTCATGTCCATCGAGTCAGTGATGCCATCCAGCCATCTCATCCTCTGTCGTCCCCTTCTCCTCCTGCCCCCAATCCCTCCCAGTATCAGAATCTTTTCCAATGAGTCAACACTTTGCATGAAGTGGCCAAAGTACTGGAGTTTCAACTTTAGCATCATTCCTTCCAAAGAAATCCCAGGGCTGATCTCCTTCAGAATGGACTGGTTGGATCACCTTGCAGTCCAAGGGACTCTCAAAAGTCTTTTCCAACATCACACTTCAAAAGCATCAATTATTCGGTGCTCAGCCTTCTTCACAGTCCAACTCTCACATCCATACATGACCACAGGAAAAACCATAGCCTTGACTAGACGGACCTTTGTTGGCAAAGTAATGTCTCTGCTTTTGAATGTGTTATCTAGGTTGGTCATAACTTTCTTTCCAAGGAGTAAGCGTCCTTTAATTTCATGGCTGCAGTCACCATCTACAGTGATTTTGGAGCCCCCCAAAATAAAGTCTGACACGTTTCCACTGTTTCCCCATCTATTTCCCATGAAGTGATGGGATCGGATGCCATGATCTTAGTTTTCTGAATGTTGAGTCTTTAAGCCTAACTTTTTCACTCTCTTC
>NW_011495070.1:876053-906140 GCF_000754665.1 Bison bison bison | reverse complement strand
TAAATAAGCAGGGTGACAATATACAGCCTTGACGAACTCCTTTTCCTATTTGGAACCAGTCTGTTGTTCCATGTCCAGTTCTAACTGATGCTTCCTGACCTGCATACAGATATCTCAAGAGGCAGATCAGGTGGTCTGGTATTCCCATCTCTTTCAGAATTTTCCACAGTTGATTGTGATCCACACAGTCAAAGGCTTTGGCATAGTCAATAGAGCAGAAATAGACGTTTTTCTGGAACTCTCTTGCTTTTTCCATAATCCAGCTGATGTTGGCAATTTGATCTCTGGTTCCTCTGCCTTTTTTAGAACCAGCTTGAACATCGGGAAGTTCACAGTTCACGTATTGCTGAAGCCTGGCTTGGAGAATTTTGAGCATTACTTCACTAGCATGTGAGATGAGTGCAATTGTGCAGTAGTTTGAGCATTTTTGGCATTGCCTTTTTTGGGATTGGAATGAAAACTGACCTTTTCCAGTCCTGTGGCCACTGCTGAGTTTTCCAAATTTGCTGGCATATTGAGTGCAGCACTTTCACAGCATCATCTTTCAGGAGTTGAAATAGCTCAACTGGAATTCCATCACCTCCACTAGCTTTGTTCATAGTGATGCTTTCTAAGGCCCACTTTACTTCATATTCCAGGATGTCTGGCTCTAGGTGAGTGATCACACCATCATGAATATCTTGGTCGTGAAGATCTTTTTTGTACAGTTCTTCTGTGTATTCCTGCCACCTCTTCTTAATATCTTCTTTTCTTAGGTCCATACCCTTTCTGTCCTTTATGGAGTCCATCTTTGCATGAAATGTTCCCTTGGTATCTCTAATTTTCTTTAAGCGATCTCTAGTCTTTCTGATTCTGTTGCTTTCCTCTATTTCTTTGCATTGATCACTGAGGAAGGCTTTTTTATCTCTTGCTATTCTTTGGAACTCTGCATTCAGATGCTTATATCTTCCCTTTTCTCCTTTGCTTTTTGTTTCTCTTCTTTTCACAGCTATTTGTAAGACCTCCCCAGACAGCCATTTTGCTTTTTTGCATTTCTTTTCCATGGGGATGGTCTTGATCCTGTCTCCTGTACAATGTCATGAACCTCATTCCATAGTTCAGCAAGCACTCTACCTATCAGATCTAGGCCCTTAAATCTATTTCTCACTTCCACTGTATAATCATAAAGGATTTGATTTAGGTCATACCTCAATGGTCTAGTGGTTTTCCCTACTTTCTTCGACTTAAGTCTGAATTTGGTAATAAAGAGTCATGATCTGGGTCACAGTCAGCTCCTGGTCTTGTTTTTGTTGACTGTATAGACCTTCTCCATCTTTGGCTGCAAAGAATATAATCAATCTGATTTCGGTGTTGACCATCTGGTGATGTCCATGTGTAGTCTTCTCTTGTGTTGTTGGAAGAGAGTGTTTGTTATGACCAGTGCATTCTGTTGGCAAAACTGTTAGTTCTAAAAGGTCTTGTAGGCCTTCATAGAACCGTTCAACTTCAGCTTCTTCTGCATTACTGGTTGGGCCATAGAATTGGATTACTGTGATACTGAATGGTTTGCCTTGGAAACAAACAGAGATCATTCTGTCGTTTTTGAGATTGCATCCAAGTACTGCATTTCAGACTCTTTTGTTGACCATGATGGCTACTCCATTTCTTCTGAGGAATTCCTGCCCACAGTAGTAGACACAACGGTCATCTGAGTTAAATTCATCCATTCCAGTCCATTTTAGTTCACTGATTCCTAGCACGTCGACATTCACTCTTGCCATCTCTTGTTTGACCACTTCCAATTTGCCTTGATTCATGGACCTGACATTCCAGGTTCCTATGCAATATTGCTCTTTACAGCATCGGACCTTGCTTCTATCACCAGTCACATCCACAGCTGAGTATTCTTTTTGCTTTGGCTCCATCCCTTCATTCTTTCTGGAGTTATTTCTCCACTGATCTCCAGTAGCATATTGGGTACCTACTAACCTGGAGAGTTCCTCTTTCAGTATCCTATCATTTTGCCTTTTCATACTGTTCATGGGGTTCTCAAGGCAAGAATACTGAAGTGGTTTGCCATTCCCTTCTCCAGTGGACCACATTCTGTCAGATCTCTCCACCATGACCCACCCGTCTTGGATTGCCCCATGGGTGTGGCTTAACATAAGAATGTTATAAACACAGTTTGCTAGTAATTAATTAATATTTAGACAACATCAACAGAGACATAGTAACTATAAAAATAAAAAGGACTGATGGAGGGAAATCAGAGGGGAATGTTTATGCAAACAATTTTGGGGAGAACAGAACTTGAAACATCTAACTAAACCTAGAATGTCACATGCATCTCATGCTCAGTTATAGAGTGAGCTAAAAAAGAAAATCTAGTTATGGAAACAGTGATCTAAAAACTAAAATGTCCAACTGTATATGAACATTACATAGAAAAATATAACTATAATTGTCTTCCCTGAACATTTGAACTATAGGTAAAAGATTATGTGGGTATGATGTTCAAAATTATAGTACCTATGTGGTTACAAGAGTACATCATGAGAAACGCTGGGCTGGAAGATGCACAAGCTGGAATCAAGATTGCCGGGAGAAATATCAATAACCTCAGATATGCAGATGACACCACCCTTATGGCAGAAAGTGAAGAGGAACTGAAAAACCTCTTGATGAAAATGAAAGAGGAGAGTAAAAAAATTGGCTTAATTCTCAACATTCAGAAAACGAAGATCATGGCATCTGATCCCATCACTTCATGGGAAATAAACAGGGAAGCAGTGGAAACAGAGTCAGACTTTATTTTTTGGGGCTCCAAAATCACTGCAGATGGTGATTGCAGCCATGAAAGTAAAAGATGCTTACTCCCTGGAAGAAAAGTTATCACCAACCTAGATAGCATATTGAAAAGCATTATCTTGCCAACAAAGGTCTGTCTAGTCAAGGCTATGGTTTTTCCTGTGGTCATGTATGGATGTGAAAGTTGGACTGTGAAGAAAGCTGAGTGCCGAAGAATTGATGCTTTTGAACTGTGGTGTTGGAGAAGACTCTTGAGAGTCCCTTGGACTGCAAGGAGATCCAACCAGTCCATTCTGAAGGAGATCAGCCCTGGGATTTCTTTGGAAGGAAGGATGCTAAAGCTGTAACTCCAATACTTTGGCCACCTCATGCGAAGAGTTGACTCCTTGGAAAAGTCTCTGATGCTAGGAGGGATTGGGGGCAGGAGGAGAAGGGGACGACAGAGGATGAGATGGCTGGATGGCATCCCCGACTCAATGGACATGAGTTTGAGTGAACTCCCGGTGTTGGTGATAGACAGGGAGGCCTGGCGTGATGCGATTCATGGGGTCGCAAAGAGTCAGACACGACTGAGCGGCTGAACTGAACTAACTGAACTGAACTGTGTGGTTAAAAATTTCAATAATAATTGTCAATAAAAAATAATATTTTGAATGAAACCTTTTTTGTTTCTTGTTCTGAGAATTAGGACACAACACTAGGCCAGTTGACCTAAAATATTCAATAAACCAGGCCATATACAGGTATCCTGTCGGATCGTCTGTCATTTGGGCCTTGTTTCACTAATGGAGCACAAGTTGAGTAGATTTAGTATAGTTCTAAAGAGTCCTAGAATTTTCAAGATGGTAATAAGCATCAGGCTTCCTTTGTGGCTCAGCAGTAAAGAATTTGCCTACCAATGTAGAAGACATGGGTTCAATCCCTGGGTTGGGAAGATCCTTTGGAGAAGGAAATGGTAACCCATTCCAGTATTTTTACCAAGGAAATCCCATGGGCAGAGGCGCCTGGAAGTTCCATGGGGTCACAAAGAGTGGGGCATGACTTAGCAACTAAACAACAACAAATAAGCATTGGCTTCAAAATAGTCATCAGCTGCACTAGCCCTTAACAAAATTCAGCCTATTCTTTGAAGCTTTGAAGGCCACATGAACTTCTATCTAGCTAGACCTCCTAGATAGCATCTTCTTTGAATAGAAGGCTGTTTCATATGCATTGAAAGTTGGTTATTTAGTGTAGCCACCTTCATTTATTATCTTAGCTGGATCTTATGGATAACTCGCTGCTGCTTCTATATCAGCACTGGCTGCTTACCTTGCACTTTCGTGTTGTGAAGATGATTTCTTTCCTTAAACGTCATGCAAAAACCTCTGCAAGCTTCAGACTCTTCTTCTATGGTTTCTTCACCTCTCTTAGCCTTCATAGAACTGAAGAGAGTTAGAGCCTTGCTCTAGATTAGGCTTTGGCTTAAGGTAATGTGACTGTTTTGATCTCTTCAGACCACTGAAACTTTCTCCATATCAGCAACAAGCATGTTTCATCTTCTTATTATTTATGTGTCCACTGGAGCAGCACTTTTAATTTCCTTGAAGAACTTGTCCTTTGCAATTTTACATTGTCTAATTGGTGCAAGAGGCCTAACTTTTTGACTGTAGACTTTGGAAGTGCCTTCCTTACTGATTAACCATTTCTAGCTTTTGACTTGCAACTCTTCCAAATAATTGAACACTTAGAGCCTATTGTGGTATTAATCAGCCCAATTTTAATGTTCTTGTGTCTCAGGGAATAGGCAGACCTGAGGAGAGGGAGAGGAGAGAGAGAGGGAAACTGCCAGTTGCTGAAGCAGTCAGAACATAAACAAGTATTGATATGGTTGCCATGTTGTATTCATGGTTTGTGTCATCCCCCACCGAAAAAAAGCTAGTATATTAACATCATAGAGTACATATCACCATAACAAATAGAATAAAGAAAAGAAGAACATTTTTGAAATATTTCAAGAATTACCAAAATGTAACAGAGAGACACAAAGTGAGCAAATGCTGTTCGGAAAATGGTCTTAATAGATTTGCTCAAACCAGTCTTACCACAAACCTTCAGTGTGTAAGAAACTGAAATATCTGCAAATCTCAGTAAAGCAAATAGCTGTAAAAGAATGTATGCCTGTACTATGCATATGTAAGCTCCTTTTCCTCAGTTTTGGTAATGTTTTTTGAATTTGACACTAAAAGGAGCAATGCCCCCCACCCCCACAAAAGAAAAGAAGTGAGACTATATCAAACTAAAAAGTTTCTTCATGGCAAAGAAATCATCAACAAATGATAAGGTAATTTATGAAATGAGAGAAAAGATTTGCAAATCACATACCTGATATATAAAGAACTCATAGAACTCAATAGCAGAAAAGAAAGAAAGAAAGTAAGAAAAGAAAACAGTTCAATTAAAAATGGGCAGAGGATTTAAAAAGACATTTTTACAGATGGCCAAAGGTACCTGAAAAGATGCTCAATGTAGGAACCGTCAAACCGAAACCACAGTGAGATATCACCTCACACCTGTTAAAATGATACCTGTTCAAAGGATAACAATGAGTTATCTTGCACTTCCATTTTTATGGCAGCGTTATTCACAATAGCCAAGATTTGCAAACAACCTAAGGGTCTATCACTGGATGAATGGATAAAAAAATGGTATGTATAATGTCATAGAATACTATTCAGCCACAAAAAGAAGGAAATGCCAATGTCTGTGACAACATGGCTGGACCCTAAGGATATTATACTAAGTGAAATAAGACAGAGAAAGATAAATAAGACCACATGGTATCACTTCTATGTGAAACTGAAGCAGTTAAACTCATATAAACAGAATAGAAAAGTGATTGCCAGGGCCTGAGGGCTGTAGGGAATAAGGTTGGTAAGAGTGTAAAGATTTTTAGCTATAAGATAAATAAGGTCTAAGGAACTAAAGTATAATATGGTGACTATAGTTGACAACACTGTATTGTATAAGTAAATTTGCAGACAGAGTAGAATTTAAACGTTCTCATTAAAAAAAAAATAACTAAAAAGGTAAATATGCAAGGTATTGGATGTGTTAAATAACTTTATAGATGAAGGAGTTCTTTCACAATGTATGTGTGTATCAAATCATCATGATGTACACTTTAAATATCTAAAATTTTTATTTTTTCAGTTATGCTTCAGTAAAGCTGAGAAAAAATTATGAAGGAATATCAAATGAGCAGTCTTGAGAATTTCATTATGCTTTTGGTTTCCCCTAGTTATTTTTCTCTCATTCTCATTGAGCATTTATCGTGGCTAAGAAGGAAAACACCCAAACATATTATTTCTATTTTGAATGTTAAAATAGCTTTCTTTCATAAATTGTAATGTTAAGCCATCAATGGGTTTTATTCTACTTTATATATATGTTAAAATATTCTTTATATTTTGCTATGTCAATGACAAAGCAACATTTTAAAAGCATTCAGTTAGTTAATTTGAAAGGAAAGATATAAAATAATGTGGCTTAGGTTTTAAGTAGGAAAACTGAATGCTGAGAAATAAGCTTTCATTACTAGATAAGCACTATAATGCCTGCTACCTTGAGCTGGAAAAATATTGACATCCAAAGTTTTAATTATCAAAACTTAAAGATGTTTGTGCTGGGAAATAGGTGTTTCTTTGCTGCAATACAATAAATGAGATTTTGAGCTGTGACTAATAAACATTTAATAATGACTGTATTAGACTTTATTTTCCTTTGAGTGTTCTCTTCATGTGTACAATATAAAACAGGTGCCAGATTGTTCTACAGATACCAGAGTTTAATAATTCTTACTGAGATTGACATTATTCATCTAGAATCAGGCCACTTGCATTGTTATTGCTTTGGAAAACTTAATTAGGAGTTAGGGAATTTGAAGCAAAAGTAATATAATATAGTTCACTCATGATGAGAAATTATTTTGATGTATTATGTTGAAATATGAGTATTATACATTCAATGTTTTATGGTTTAAAAATAATTTATTAGAACAGAGAAAGGCAAATGTGACCAAACAAAACAACTCTAAAGACTTCTGCCTTTGGCAGTTTCACTAACTTGACTAGTCAATCTTCTGTTTCTTTTATTAAAATCGTTATGGCAACTATAACTCCCATTATCAAGAAAACCTTAAAACCACAAAAACTGGAGCTCCTGCTGCAATTTCCTCTGCTTTTCCTTTCAGTTCAGTTCAGTTCAGTCGCTCAGTCATGTCCGACTCTTTGCGACCCCATGAATCGCAGCACCCCAGGCCTCCCTGTCCATCACCAACTCCCCGAGTTCACTCAGACTCACGTCCATCGAGTCGGTGATGCCATCCAGCCATCTCATCCTCTGTCGTCCCCTTCTCCTCCTGCCTCCAATCCCTCCCAGCATCAGAGTCTTTTCCAATGAGTCAACTCTTCGCATGAGGTGGCCAAAGTACTGGAGTTTCAGCTTTAGCATCATTCCTTCCAAAGAAATCCCAGGGCTGATCTCCTTTGGAATGGACTGGTTGGGTCTCCTTGCAGTCTTGAATAAAATGTTCTTTCTTTAAAAAATAATTCTTTTATAAATATGGGATATATGTCTATATTTTAATCTTCAAAATTTCCTAAGCACAGGTATGTTTGGAGTTGTAACTGGAGAAATTTCTTTCACTGAAATCATATTTCTACCCATTTGTAGTCCAGCCTCCTTATTACTCCCAAACTAAACCTCTGACCGTGTGAAGCAAGCTTGCTAATCAAATAGGCACTTCCTAAAGAAGCCTGCCTGATCTCTTACCCTGTGATTTGAGTGCTCTGTTACAAACTTGCTATTTCTCTACCCTTGAGGTGCCTGTGGAAGGGATAACCATTGGTGATCTCTGCAAAGCATTTCTCTCAGCCATTTCCGGACTTCTCTCAGATATGAATGAAAAACTTCATCTTCGGATATGCCATGTCCATTAGGATTCGAGTCAGTATATTTAAACTTTTGTTGGTTTGTTCACTTGTTTGGGTTTTTAAATTCATAACTGTAGCAATAAACATTTCCTCTTCTGAAGGTAGTAAAAGTGACCATTATTTTCTTCCCTTTGCCCTTCTTTACTTGTCAGAGCAGCATATTCTGCCCTATTAAGTCCTCTATTCCTTGGTTAGTTTTACTAATCCTTTTAAACAATTTGACTCCTTGAACTCCATTTTTCAATTATGAATGATTGCTGTTGGAAGAAGGAGGAATTCAAGTGTGTGTCTCTAACCTTTCTGTTTTTTTTTTTTTTTTTTACAAACTTTTTAATATCCACAGAGGTACTAAAAAGAAGATCTATGTAAAATGTTAAAATTCTAAAGCCATGCACAAGAATAGATCATTGGCATGATCCTATTCACCTCATAGAAATGAAAGGAAATCTCAAATCATGCCTTCTAGGCCCTCTGAGAAGCTCCTCTGAAAATACTATTTCAATGAATCATTAATATTTTGGCATTCATAAATTGCAGAGAGAATATAAATCTATCTATGCTCTAATTACAATCTATTCTACCTATATAAGTAATAATACACAATACATTAGATCATAAATAATGCCTAGGTATTAATGAGCATTTATTTGTACTAGAAGTGCAAAATGCTTTTTTAAAAATTAATTTGCATCACTTCTCTAAATCATCACCTCTAACAAGATTTTATTTCATGAAGAGTAGACAATTAAATTTCAGGCTGCATTTAAAAAAAGAATAAGCATCTTATCCCAATCCCAATACTCTCTCTCTTCCATTAAGATCAAAGATAATGCTTTTACCCACCCCATTAGATACTTACCCTGAGCTTATTTTATTAAACAAATCTTTATGTATTATTTTTAAAGTTAGTATTTATTTTTCCTAGGTTGCTTACAAATATACAAATTATTTGTTGTGTATATATATATATTGAGATTATAAGTATATTGGTATAATTAATAATGTGGTGTGTTGAGCCACATTTTTAAAGCAATACCATGTGATATCTCTACTTAATATTTCACTTTCAGCAGGTTAGAGTTTCATAGAATGATTCATATCAATCATTAGTATTTCAGAAATATTTATATGTCAAAAGATTCCTAAATTCTTCAAAAATTACAAATATGTTAATTTTTGGGAGAATTCATAAAACGCATCATTATTAATATAATCATTTGTCAATGCTTCAGGAATTGTACTTTTTGAGGGAGATTTTGTTGTTGTTTAGAGGGCAAGTAATGTCTGACTCTGGAACCCCGTGAACTGTAGCCCACCAAGGTCTTCTTTCCGTGGCATTTCTCAGACAAGAATACTGGAGTAGGTTGCCATTTCCTCCTCCAGGGGATCTTCCAGAGTCAAGGACTGAACCAGTGTTTCCAGCATTGAAGGTAGATTTTTTTTTTTTTTTTTTTACTGCTGAGTCACCAGAAAAGCCCTTTTGAGGGAGAACAACAATCAATTTCAATAAACCAAGCAAAATTTACAGAATATATTGAATACTATATAATACCCACCTGCAATGCGGCACCTGGGTTGGATCCCTGGGTTGGGATGATTGCCTGGAGAAGGGAAGGGCTACCCACTCCAGTATTCTTGCCTAAAGAATTCCATGGACAAAGAGCCTGGAAGACTATAGTCCAAGGGGTCGCAAAGACTTGGACATGACTGAGCAACTTTCACTTCACTTCAATACCAATAATACTGTATAATACTAATAATGATACTATGCAATAAAAATTATAATACTGTGCTGTGCTTAGTCGCTCAGTCGTGTCCAACTCTTTGTGACTCCATGGACTGTAGCCTGCCAGGCTCCTCTGCCCATGGGGATTCTCCAACCAAAAAAACTGGAGTAGGTTGCCATTTCCTTCTCCAGGGAATCTTCCCAAGCCAGGGATCGAACCCAGGTCTCTTGCATCACAGGCGGATTCTTTACCATTTGAGCCACCAGGGAAGCCCATAATAATACTATATACTACTACTATATATTAGTAATAGTTATATTTAATACTATTAGTTCATTGTTGCTTCCTGCAGTAACATCATTTCTTATGTAATTCTAGGTACATATAAAAATAATTGCAATAAAATAATCTTTAGCTTTCAGAACTTCGCAAGAGCACTATACTTTGTTCAAAAACTTAATTCACATGCAAGCAACACTTTTTTCAAAGTACAAAATACTCGTACACATTGACACAGGTTCATCCTAGAGTTATGGAAGTGGACATTTTAAACTATAACCCACTCAATCTGACATGTAAAAGATTTTTTGTGATGCTCCCTAAGCCAATAGATTCACCGTCTTGTCCCAAGTTCTATGTATTCTAGAAGTGCTTTTCTACATCTAGTCACAAATGTTTTTGCCCAGACACTTATATAACAGGTTTTCCTGGTGGCTCAGACACTAAAGATCTGCTGCAATGTAGGAGACCACGGTTCAATCCCTAGGTAGGAAGATCTCCTGGAGAAGGGAATGGCTATGCAGTCCAATATTTTTGCCTGGAGAATCCCATGGGCAGAGGAGACTGATGGGTTGCAGTCTGTGGGGTTGCAGAGTTAGACATGACTCAGTGACTAACACTTAAACACTTATTACATAAAACAGTGATTATTTTGCAATCCTGTGGATTATTGGGGGGGGGAATAAACTAAAGTGGATGGGAGCTTATGAATTATGTTTTGTTCTCCAAAATGTTCATCACCAGCCAAATAAATATTTGAAATATCTTATTGTTTTATATTAAACATTGCTATGGACTTGAATGTTTTCGCCTCCTCAAAATGCATATATTGAAATCTTAACCCCAAATATGATGGCAGTAGATGGAGGGACATTTGAGAGATAATTAGGTTTTGAGAGTGGAGGTATAGTGAATGAAATTAATGCCTTTATAAGAGATAGGAGAGGTTCTTCTCTTTCTTCCTGACATGTGAAGATATAGCAGGAAGAGGGTCCACACCGACACTGAATCTGTCACTGCCTTGATCTGGGGCTTCCCAACCTTCAGAATTCTGAGAAATAAATTTTCATTGTTTAAGCCACCCAGTCTTTGGGACTTTGTTATAGCTTCCCAAACTGACTGAGACAAACACTTTCTCTCATATGAACATTATAAAGAGTTTAATAATTATGCATATTTAGCCATTGGTGAATAGTAATTCACCAAAACAGAAGAGGTGGCAAGAATACACAGAAGAACTATACGAAAAATATATAAAACTATACACAAAAGGTCTTCATGACCCAGATAACCACAGTGATGTGACCACTCACCTAGAGCCAGACATCCTTAGGGACATAGGAAGCATCACTACAAACAAAGCTAGTGGAGGTGATGGAATTCCAGTTGAGCTATTTCAAATCCTAAAAGATGATGCTGTTAAAGTGTTGTACTCAATATGCCAGAAAATTTGGAAAACTCAGTAGTGGCCACAGGACTGGAAAAAGTCAGTTTTCATTCCAATGCCAAAAACTGTTCAAACTACGGCACAATTGCACTCATCTCACATGCTAGCAAAGTGATACTCAATATTCTCCACACCAGGCTTCAACAGGATGTGAACTGTGAACTTCCAGATGTTCAAGCTGGATTTAGAAAAGGCAGAGGAACCAGAGACCAAATTGCCAACATCTTCTGGATCATCAAAAAAGCAAGAGAGTTCTAGAGAAGCATCTACTTCAGCTTTATTGACTATGCTGAAGACTTTGAATGTATGGATCACAACAAACTGTGGAAAATTCTTAGAGAGAAGGGAATACCAGACCACCTGATCTGTCTCCTGAGAAATCTGTATGCAGATCAAGAGGTAACAGTTAGAACTGGACATGGAACAACAGACTGGTTCCAAATTGAGAAAGGAGTACATCAAGGCTGTGAATTGTCATCCTGCTTGTTAAACGTATGCAGAGTACATCATGCAAAATGCCAGGCTGGATGAAGCACAAGCTGGAATCAAGATTTCGGGAAAAATATCAATAACCTCAGATATGCAGATGATACCACCCTTATGGCAGAAAGTGAAGAAGAACTAAAGAGCCTCTTGATGAAAGTGAAAGAGGAGAGTGAAAAAGTTGGCTTAAAACTCAACATTCAAAAAACAAAGATCATGACATCTGATCTCATCACTTCTTGGGAAATAGATGGGGAAACAATGGAAACAGAAACAGAGGCTGACTATTTTTGCAGGGGCTCCAAAATCACTGCAGATGGTGACTGCAGCCATGAAATTAAAAGACGTTCACTCCTTGGAAGGAAAGTTATGACCAACCTAGACAACATATCAAAAAGCAGACGCATTACTTTACCAACAAAGGTCCATCTAGTCAAGGCTATGGTTTTTCCAGTGGTCATGTATGGATGTGAGAGTTGGGCCAGAAGCAAAGCTGAGTGCTGAAGAATTGATGCTTTTGAACTGTGGTGTTGGAGAAGACTCTTGAAAGTCCCTTGGACTGCAAGGAGATCAAACCATTCAATTCTAAAGGAAATTAGTCCTGAATATTCATTGAAAAGACTGATGCTGAAGCTGAAAATGCAATACTTATGGCCACCTGATGCAATAACTGACTCATTGGAGAAGACCCTGATGCTGGGAAAGATTGAAGGCAGGAGGAGAAGGGGACGACAGAGGATAAGATGATTGGATGGCATCACTGACTTGATGGACATGAGTTTGAGCAAGCTCTGGGAGCTGGTGATGGACAGGGAAGCCTGTTGTTCTGCAGTCCATGGGGTCGCAAAGAGTCAGACATAACTGAGTGACTGAACTGAACTGAACAGCAATTACAGCTTAAATGCATTAGGGGTTTAATTAGTTTTTGAGTAAGTGATTATTTCTTGTTTTCCTTGGTACAAAAATTTTGTCCTAGACTATGGCAGAATTATTAGAAAGTTTATTTGATGGTATTTGTCACCTGCTTTATACTAATGGCTACATACATCAGAAATAGAGATTTTTGCCTTAACCTGTAATACATATGACATAAGTAAGATAGTCAAACATATGCTATACTGTGCAAAGGAACTAGGACAATTAACTTCTATTTATCTCCTCAATTTGTTGTAAAAATAGCTTATATTGAAACAGAAATTTTATTTTTGCCTTTCTATTATATTTTTCTTGAAGATAGTTCAGAAATGAATGACTTTCTATTTTATCATGAATTTTTTGATTGCAAGGCAAAATTAATTTTCTCAATAATATTAGTACCTATGTTTTTGAGTAAGCATTAAATTGCTGTTTATGAATTTCATGTCTCTTTTCAGTCTTATATTTAATACATATAAATATGTACATAATACAATGTATATTTATTTGAATTATTATTTATATTTTCCCATATTAGTTAAAGATAATAATTGCATAATAGAAATAATATTTCTTATTTACCTTCTTTGTAATACCCAAAGAGCTAGTGTTATTAATGTTTCAGTAAAATGAAACTCATAAGTAGTCATGTGACATTGATGAAATGCATCAGTTTGAAAGATATGCATTTGAATTTCATCTTCTCAATCACATCGGATTAGTGTTCTTTTATAATTCTTAAATATCAATATGCATATTATTTCTTTTGCCTCTATAATTATTTTCCAGCCTCAAATTATGCTAAAAATAATTGATTGAGAGCCTTTGTAATTTAAAAGAAACAATGAGTCATATGTTCAACAGACCAAGCTATCATAATTAAAAAACTATGTTTTTTTCTTGTTAGGCTAAACTGCTGATGCTGCTAAGTAACTACTTAGAATTAAAATCTGATGCTGAATTTCATTAGCAATGTAATTTTCACTTAGTACTTTCATTTTTTCAATAGAATTATTTTCAATCTAATTATTATTATATGGCTTAGACAAGACTGAAACTAGACATATTGTCAGTCAATATCAGGTGTATTTGTACTGTGTTTTTGAACATATTTTCTTCCTTATTATCCAAAGATAGATTTTACAAAGCTCAGTACTAATTCACATAAGGTTTAATTGAGTTCTGCTTAAGAGTATTTCATTAATAAGCCTGCCAACACATGTTACCTTTAGAGCACAACATGGTGGACCCTGATAACACTGATTACTATTCTTGGTGATTTTTAATGAGGTCAGGGCAGCAGAAGGGCTATGTACAGATTAAGGAAGTATATCAAAATATATTTGGAGGTTAGCTACATTTCTAAGATAATTATATCTTTTAAAATTAATAGGACACCTCATAAAACTAGACAATTTCATGACAAACCCTCCAATTTTGCTATGAAGTACTTGTGATTTGATTAATAAGAAAGGAAGGAATATCCTATTTTCATGATTCTCTCAGGGTATTTCAATTTGTCAGAAAAACTGGGGTAACCAAAATATTGTCAATATAGCTATTAGGCAAGCCAGAAGCTGCAATTAACTGGTTGGAGTCTTTCTGTAGATATATTTCCTATGCCTGATTCAGCTCTTGGCGTATTGATATCTATTGTATTTTCCAAGTTTAACAGACATGTTCATTTTCTTTATCACTAGAGAAAGAAGGAAGATTCCAGAAAAATCTCTGGAAAATAAAATTAAAATTTGTTAATAAAATTACCAAAGAGACTGAATCATAGCTCCTAAATCACATAATCATCCTGCCTTAGGTTTTGAAGGTAACTGGAAATTTGGTTATACATTGCCATTTCAGGTCAAAGAGGACAACTTAAAGGACTGTAGCCTATGCTAAACATAAATAAATAAAAGATAATAAACCCATTCCAATATTTTTCCTGCAATAGTTTTTAATTTCAACCAGTGGTTTGATGCAAAGAAAATTATCCTTTTTAAGTATAATTTTGTTATACAAGTAGAAGCCAACTAGCTCTGTATATAAAGTCTCCTGTTTTTAAAACTAATAATAAGTGGATATTTGTCAATCTGTCTTAAAGTTTAGGATCTGGGATTGATATTTAAAAATTCAGGATTCCAGTTTCTATAGGATAATTAATCAATTATTAAAGAAAACAGTTTTCCTACTAAGATACTTTGATGGGTGGAGCCTAAGAATGGAGAGACAAATTATAAAAGATAAATATTTGCAAAGTAGCTCCCAATTCTCAGAGGGTGTCCCTGGTGACATAGCAGTAAAAAATCCACCTGCACTGAAAAAGGCTGCTTGCAATGCAGAGGACACGGTTTCGCTCCCTGGGTCAGGAAGATCCCCTGGAAAAGGAAATGGCAACCCACTCCAGTATTCTTGCCTGGGAAATCCCAGGACAGAGGAGCCTGTTGGCCTATGGACCTTGGGGTCGCAAGAGTTGGACACAACTTAGTAACTAAACTACCACCGAAATCTCAGGGGTATGGGATGATGAAAAAAACAACAGTAGTATATGTACCTAGGAGATATAATTGTTGTTGTTGTTTATTGTTTAGTTGCTATATTGTGTCTGAATCTTTTGCAACCCCGTGGATTGTAGCCCACCAAGCTCCTCTGTTCATAGGATTTCCCAGGCAAGAATACTGGAGTGGATTGTCATCTCCTTCTCTGGGGGATGTTCCCAACCCAGAAACTGAAACTTCTTCTCCCACATTGACAGGCAGATTCTTTACCACTGAGCCATCATGGAAGCCACAGATAATTATTAATGTAGAAAAAATTCCTGTTTCTAAGCCAAATTAAAGCTAGAAAATGGAGATACAAATAACACTGAAGAACAGTGGTAATCATGGTCATCTGTGATAGACTAGTGATCAGTTAGTGTAAACATCTTATTTTTCAGAAAAAAAAGACTATAGTATTTCAAGTTTAAGTGAGCTGTACACATCACATTAACTTCCATATTTAATAACCAAAATTATTTTAAAACTTCATTTTTTATCAAAATAAGCTATGTATTTTAGCTAGTCATATTTGATTTCATCTTTTCTAAACGATGGATCTCACTACAAAATCAATATTTTCAATAGCATTATTTTTATCTGGGTAAAGTTGAGAGAATTCCTTTGTGAACTCAATGACTAATTTCCATAAAACATCAGGGACCTAGAACTATATCCCCTGAAACTAGCAGGAAAAGCTCAGGCCATGGGATACAATCTTACAGGATAGCCAGTCTGGTTTCTATATCTGTTGAAATGTCTCTATTCCAGGACTGGAGTGTTTTAATTGAGAGCATTATAGTGATTTTGTTTATGTGATGTGTCCTTGTTCTTTCTTCCACTCTTCTTCCTCAATGTTTCCTTCTACTCTTTTTTGTTTCAATTTATTGACTATACTTGGTCTTTGATGCTTCCATTTGAAATTTATATTAGCTTATTAAGCTTCTCAGGAGACCATTCCTGCTATAATTTATGTTAGAATTTATTAAGTTTATCAAGTGATGGGGGAAAGCTGGAATTACAGATTTTGATCTGTATTGCTCACTGAAATATCCCAGTTCCTCAGAAGAGTACCTGACACTTAGTTGGCATTTAATAAACAGCTCTTAGATCAATGGATGTATCTTTATGATATTAATTTTTCCTAATCAGGAATATGGTACATCTCTTTATTTATTTAATAAAATTTGATGTTTTTAATTATATTACAAAGAATATGAGATCATATTCCCAGATTGCTTACTTTTCTCTTGTTCAAATTTATATTTCTGTCTGCCTTAATCTACTCCCTGTGTGACTTGCCATATACATATCTTTCTGGCAACTATCAGTATATGCTACTCTGAGATGTAGTTCTTTTTTGCCATTAAAATCCCAGTGTTTCTCTGGAGCGATTACCTTTTCACATAGCTTGTTATTGGTATGGTAACCAGGAGGGAGGTGAGGGTATCTTAATCAGGTGAGTG
This sequence comes from Bison bison bison, assembly GCF_000754665.1. NCBI lineage: Eukaryota > Metazoa > Chordata > Mammalia > Artiodactyla > Bovidae > Bison > Bison bison. Next base: position 889,532 of record NW_011495070.1, on the reverse strand, counting down.
TGTGTAGTCTTGCAAGGCAAAGACCTTTGTAAGATAGTTAGATAATAGGTGGCTGTAATAGGGAAGAATGGGATAACTCTGAATGTCTACAGGCTTTAGGAGAATCTGGGGATTCAATATTTTTTAATATATAGTCCAAATGTTTCTATCCCAATTCTCACAAAGTTACTTCTTTCCAATGAGGGTGCCAACCTTGACAATTACTGGTGAGATCTATAGTTCACCCTTGTCTGAAGCTCTGCTACTCTTATAATTAAGTCCTGGGCCTGGTTGTCATATTTATTTGCCTTCTAGATTCAGCTGATGCAAGTCTATCTGTATGATTCCAAAGAGATCCTTTAGCTCTCACACTTAATATTTTATTAGTGATTAACCTCCCTCAGTGCTTTTTGTCATTTTCCAAAACATCAAATGCTCTAAGTCAACCATTACACTTCACAGTCTTTATATTTATTCAGTTCAGTTCAGTCGCTGAGTCATATCCAACTCTTTGCGACCCCATGGACTGCAGCACACCAGGCCTCCCTGTCCATCACCAACTCCCAGAGTTTACTCAAACTCCAGTCAATTGTGTCGGTGATGCCATCCAACCATCTCATCCTTTGTCATCCCCTTCTCCTCCCACCTTCAATCTTTCCCAGCATCAGGCTCTTTTCAAATGAGTCAGTTCTTGGCATCAAGTGGCCAAAGTACTGGAGTTTCAGCTTCAGCATCAGTCCTTCCAATGAATATTCAGGACTGATTTCCTTTAGGATGGACTGACTGAATCTCCTTGCAGTCCAAGGGACTCTTAAGAGTCTTCTCCAATACTACATTTCAAAAGCATCAATTCTTCTGAGCTCAGCTTTCTTTATAGTCCAACTCTCACATCCATACATGGCTACTAGAAAAACCATAGCCTTGACTAGATGGACTTTTGTTGGCAGAGTAATGTCTCTGCTTTTTAATATGCTATCAAGGTTGGTCATAACTTTTCTTCCAAGGAACCAGTGTCTTAATTTCATGGCTTCAGTCACCATCTGCAGTGATTTGGGAGCCCCCCAAAATAAAGTCTGTCACTGTTTCCACTGTTTCCCCATCTATTTGCCATGGAGTGATGGCCCAGAGGCCATGATCTTAATTTTCTGAATGTTGGGTTATACTTATTATTGCCCCATATTTTATAAATTTCTAATATGTTGGACTCACACGTCCACCCGTTTGTGTGCCAACCCAGTTCACCCCTGCTGAAAATTTCACAATTGTGATACTAGCATATGTCAAAGCTACCCGTCTTCAACTACTACCCATCACCTATTATGTGGTGCCTCAAGCCAGTAAGTTAGCAACTGTTCTAGCTCCAAATTCTATTTTATGGTCTGCTGTTCAGGCCACTTGTGCAAAATATTTCAAGTCAGATTCTCCAAAAGTAGAAATTTAGCTTTATCTTTGAGTTCATGAAAGATACTGAGTAGAGCTTGGGAAACTAGCCTCCGTAGGAGACCAAAGGAAAAAGATTCTGGAAAAAATAAAATTTTACCTATGAACCATGGCAACAGATACTTCAGCTGTTCCTATGGGCGCTCTGAAGCTGGGATAGTCATGTGGATTGAGCTGTGTCCCTCCCCAAATCCATACTGCCACCCTAAGGTACAGTACCTCAGAATGTGATCTTATTAGGAAGTAGGTTTGTTTCAGATATACTTAGTTAAGATGAGGTCAGAGTGGAAAAAGGTGGGCCCCTAATCCAATATGACTTGTGTCCTTATAAAAAATGGAAATTTGGACACAGACACACACAGGGAGAGGATAAAATGTAGTGGGAGGATGAAGGCAGAGATTAGCATGATGCAGCAAAAGCTAAGAAGAAAGGTTTCCAGTCAATAACTGGAAGATAGGAGAGAGGCCTGGGACAAGTGTTTCACAACCCTCAAAAGTAAGCCACCTTGATCTCAGACTTCTAGCTTACACAACTATGAGACCATGAACTTCTACTGTTTAAGCACCCAGTTTGCAGTACTTTGTTAACAGCAGCTCTGGTAAGTAAATACAGATATTTTTAAAAGAATTGTCCCAAATTGAGACACTGGGGCTAATAATTTGTATCTTTGCATCAACCAGTCTCTTGATATGAGGTGCTCTATTTAAGGGAGGGGAATGTGAGACCTTGGGTGAAGTGGAAGTGGCTTTATTCATCCAAAACAAACCCCAGGCGTGGATTGATCTGAGAGCTCTTGAGAGACAATACTGCCTACACACCTATGTGTAAAAACAAGTGCTTCAGTCTTGGGGTATGGACCAGGTAGATCCACATGCCACATCTGCTACATCAGACTAAGGAATTAATTCCATTGAGAAGAGTAAGTTTTGATTTATACTAATAAGCAGTATATAGTTTTCAGTTCTGAACCAGCAACTGACTTTTTTTGTTTAATGGAATTATTATGCCACCGGTGATACTGAATCCAATAGGTATCAAAATAGGTAGTCTACCATTCAGGCCATTATTGCTGGATTATAAGGAACTACATCTGTGTCTACGCAATGAGGTTAAACTACCTACAGTCATAATGCTACAATTAGATACAGTAATTGGTAGAGAGCTAGTGAGGTCTACCTTGCAAGGGGATGAGAGTGTTTTATTTGAACGTGGGATTATGATGGTAAAGAAATTGCTTGAATGCTATTAAGTGAAAGTGCACTTTCTGCTTTAGACAGTGTGTTAGATTTTGGTTGGTGAATAATATTACTTCAATTTTACAAAATGTCATTGGTTATATTGGTAAAGAAGAGATTAGAAGACAGAGGAGAAAATGGTATGGAACCTATTAACTGGTGCATGTAGATTCCAGGGGTGAAGTAACAGTAGAGCTGGCTTTTATAATGATCATTAAGATGCAAAGATCTTCAAGAAACACTTAAGGGTTAAGTTTGCAGAAGGTAGAAATACACTAAATATGAGGAGCAAGGGAGAGGAGGCAGCAGGCATGGTGTCGGTAGCTGTCGCATGTTGAAATGGTGCCCCTAGAAGACTGTGTCAGTGCGTGTGTGCCTGCTTGTGGAGGAAGGGGAATGCATGCATGCTGAGTCACTCAGTCATGTCTTATTCTTTGCAGTCCTATGGACTGTACCCTGCCGGGTTTCTCTGTCCATGGGATTCCCCAGGCATGAATACCAGAGTGGGTTGCCATTTCCTCCTCCAGGAGATCTTCCCAACCCAGGGATTGAACCCATGTATCTTATGTCTTCTCCATTGACAGGCAGGTTCTTTACCCCTAGTGCCATCTGGGAAGCCCAAAGAGGAAGGCAACATGTTTTTAATTAGGGCATGTTTAATTAAAGGTCCTCCAAAGACCTTCAAGAAAAATTTTAACATAGCAGTTTGGTATAAGATCTGTAGCTCAGAAGGAGTTCCTCAGTTGGACATTCAGAGTTTTAGCCATCTCTGTACCACCTATATTTTAAGACATAACCGTGAATGGGATTACTTATGGAGGGAATATAAAGGGAGAAAAGAGAAGTGGGCCAACGGCCAAAAGTTGCAGTACTTCCGTATTTGAGAGCTGGAATAAGGAAGATGAACCTGCAAGGAGCACTGACCATGAATTAGAGATGCTAGGAAATTCAAGGTAGTATATAGAGTCATTTTTTCAAGGCAAGAAGCTTCTTCAAGATGTCAAATTCTGCTGAAATGTCATGTTAGGTGAAAACAATAAAGCATTTCTTTGATTTAGCAACAAGAAAGTTATATGTAGTCTTAAAAAGAACTGTTTCAGTAGAATGATCTGAGCTAGAGAAGACAGGAAAGAAAAAGTGGAGGCAGCAATTTTTGGAGCCTTTTTTCAGAAATCTGCATGTGAAAGAGGGATGCGAAGAAGCGGTGGTTAAACTGCTGGAGGATAATATTCAGTCAAGGGAGGAGTTCCTGTGTGTGTAAGTTAAGAGAATTGTGAACTTGTTTAGAATGTAATGAAAGGATTCTCTCGGAATGGTGTATGCATTCTAGAAATGCCTTTTGTGTGTATGTGTATGTGTCCGTGTGTCTGTGTGATAGATTAGAGGTGGGAATCAGGGAACATGTGGTGTCTTGGTTTACTCAGCAGGCCTTTTTCCTTTTTGTGGTAAGAACAACCTGGGCTTTTGGCAGAATGCCCACCCTCTTTGTCCTCTGTTTCCAATGGTGCCTGACTAATCCAAGCATCCTTATTCATGACCACATTGATTCTGGCAATTAGAATCTTTAAAAAAAAATTTTTATGTGTGTGTAATGAGAGGGAGTTTTCTGTTTCTTTGGGTTGTTTGGTGGGGTAATGTAAGCCTGGCCCCAGGGACTCTGGCTAACTGCACTTGTGCACAAACAGATGGGTGACTGGAAGAGCAAATGCAACCCAAATGCTGCTTGCCAAGCCATGTGCTGTGACATGGGCCTTCTTTCCCCAGAGAAAGAGGCATGCTTCTCTATGACCTGTCACTCTTTATCTCATAGATCTGGCCTTATTTTGAAGTGTATTTTGATAATTGGTTTACCCACAAGGATACATTTTCAATTTCACACAGAAGTTCCAAATAGGCTGGTCTGTGGTGACCTGAACCCTAGCTCTCTCTGGCCATTTCCTGGGACTTAGAGCATAGAGAAGCTGCGTAAAGATTTGTAGCAGGTCTATACAGAGTGAGGAAGTATGAGGAAGTATGATTGAGAATACAGTACAAGAAAAGATTACAGAGAGATCTGAACTGACACGGTGTGTCCCTTTCAGCTATGAGACCCACACGGCACCTGAATTTCCCAGATGCAATAATTAGTTTCCTTTAAAAATTTTATTGTATTAGACAGCTAAGCTGAGTTCGGACTTTGTCATTTTCAACTAAAACACTCTAATATACTGCTTATTTTGTAATTTAAAAAAATTACCGTATCCTCCTTGACCGTTCCATGGAAATCATTTCCTAAATAAACAGCTTGTGATAAAACTATATAGGCTAAAAGTCAAAATCACATATGTCTTATCTTACGCCTAGAAATAGAATTCCTCATTTCTTTAGTATCCTAAGTTTTATTTTATGCTATGGAGAATATAGTTTTCCTCTTTTATTCTCTTGTTAGAAGGAAAATCTCCTGTTAGTTATCTGATTGCCATAGTGCCTTCCTATCCATGTGTGTGTGTGCATGTACATGCATGCACTCAGTCGCTCACCATGGCCACAGTCTATTTAAGTTCATGGCCAATATTGTTCCTATTCATAGCTGGAGTCATGCCAAGCCCCCTGTAAATCAAATATTCCTTAATCTCCAGGTTACATCATGGCCCTCACTACTGGTGATGAACTTTTGCTGAATAATATTCAACCTCAAGATGTCCCAAATCATGGATTCTCTCTGACCTCTACTCCAACACTTTTAACTTCCTTCTTTCTTTATTTCTCAGCCAGGGACTTGGTATCTATCATGATACCAATAAGGTCTTCCCTGGTGGCTCCCTGGTAAAGAAACTGCCTGCAATTCAGGATACCTGGGTTTGATCTCTGGGTTGGGAAGACACCCTTGGAGAAGGGAATGGCAACCCACTCTAGTATTCTTGCCTGAAGAATCCCATGGACAGAGGAGCCTGGCAAACTACAGTCGATGGGGTCGCCAAGAGTCAGACACAACTGAGCTACTAATACACACACACACACACACAAACACACTATAAGTATGCTTTCCAGGTGTAGGAAGGATGTTTTTTCCCAGGCTCTTGTCTGGCTTCCATGATGTGAGATTTTTCTGAACACTACTAGTCTCTAGCTCCATTGCTGCATGCTCTATTTCACAAGAGCAGTTAGAGTAACTTTTGAGATAGTAAGTTTGGAAGCCTGAAGCCCAGTGAAAGCACTTTCTCTGCTCTACTCCAAAATGCTATAAGTCATTTATGGATCCATCCCCTCTACAGAAAGCCTATGATTTCTCCTGTGGTTAAATGGAAAAGAAACTAATTCTAGTCTGAGTTTCTAACTTTTTGAAAGCCCAACAGCCAATCTAGACTCTATCAGTAATAAATATTCTTTATTCTTTTGTATCTATTGTGTCAATTTACACTGAATAGAAATAGAGGAAAGGGTACTATATTGTGACCGCTAAAATTCTAAACAGGTTCTCATATTCTCTAAGTCATAATCCTTGACTTTGAAGCCTGAATTCCTGCATCAAGTTCTTTTGCACCATAATTCTACATCTTGCCTGAGTCCTAGTGTTGTATTAATATTTAGGAACTCTTCAATACTTTCACATATCCTAGTTCCCTGTACTTCTGCCTACATCTTTTGATCATAGCTTCTGTCCAATTGTAAGAATTTTCATCAGTTAATTATTAACTTTTCCTTGAAATATTGCTGCTTCTCTATACTCTTCTCTTGAGATATGTGACTTAACATTTCCTGACATTCTAGCAACTCTTGCTCTGAATCCTTGTCTAGGTCTTCTTCTTCCATCAACATCTAAGTAGTTCAGTTCAGTTCAGTTCAGTTGCTCAGTCATGTCCGACTCTTTGCGACCCCATGAATTGCAGCACACCAGGCCTCCCAGTCCATCACCAACTTCTGGAGTTCACTCAAACTCACGTCCATTGAGTCAGTGATGCCATCTAGCCATCTCATCCTCTGTCGTTCCCTTCTCTTCCTATCCCCAATCCCTCCCAGCATCAGAGTCTTTTCCAATGAGTCAACTCTTTGCATGAGGTGGCCAAAGTACTGGAGTTTCAGCTTTAGCATCATTCCTTCCAAAGAAATCCCAGGGCTGATCTCCTTCAGAAGGGACTGGTTGGATCTTGCAGTCCAAGGGACTCTCGAGAGTCTTCTCCAACATCACAGTTCAAAAGCATCAATTCTTCGGCGCTCAGCCTTCTTCACAGTCCAACTCTTACATCCATACATGACCACTGGAAAGACCATAGCCTTGGCTAGATGGACCTTTGTTGGCAAGTAATGTCTCTGTTTTTTAATATGCTATCTAGGTTGGTCATAACTTTTCTTCCAAGGAGTAAGCGTCTTTTAAGTTCATGGCTGCAATCACCATCTGCAGTGATTTTGGAGTCCCCCAAAATAAAGTCTGACACTGTTTCCACTGTTTCCCCATCTATTTCCCATGAAGTGATGGAACCAGATGCCATGATCTTCATTTTCTGAATGTTGAGCTTTAAGCCAACTTTTTCACTCTCCACTTTCCCTTTCATCAAGAGGCTTTTTAGTTCCTCTTCACTTTCTGCCATAGCATTCCTTAATTCTCTGTTCTGAGCTTTCTGCCCTTATCTAAACATTCTCTTTGTTGATTATTTAATTTTTTTTATAATAGTGAACTGAATGTGTGTCCCAGAGCTGACCACTTCTTTGAGTTCCATAGTTATATGTTCACTTTTCCCACGTACTATCTTTCAAGAATATTAATCTTACATCTAAAACAGAACTCTTGATTTCCTTTAATTTTTTTTGCATACCACGTGTCATGTGAAGTCTTCGTTCCCTGACCAGGGATTGAACCTGTACCCTCCACAGTGGGAAAACAGATTCATTAGGGAAGTCTCTTGATTTCCTTACCATTCAAATTAATTTCTGTCTGCTTTCCTTACCTACTCCAATATTATCACCATTCACTGTAAGGGGAAGTTTTGTAGTCATTCTCAGCCCTGCCTTTTCCTTCATATCTTAATTAGATCTGTCTTTAAATTCCATAATTGTCTCTTGTAATTTCTTCTGATCATTCACTTATTTTCACTGTTACTGCCACTACTTTAGGAACAAAGGTTACTTACTCTCACCAGACCATTGAAATAACATTCAAGCTGGTCTGCATTCCTACTACATTGGTGAAATTGTTTCAATAGCTTCTCATTGCACTTATGATAGTATCTAAAAGTTTTGTGTGCTCAATCATGTCTGATTCTTTGTGGCCCCATGGACTGTAGCCCACCAGGCTCCCCTGCCCACCGAGTTTTCTAGTCAAGAATACTGGAGTGGGTTGCCGTGCCCTCCTCCAGTGGATCTTCCTGACCCAGGGATCAAATCTGCATTTCTTGCATCTCCTGCACTGGCTGACAGATTCTTAACCACTAGCAACACCTGGAAAGCCGCTCTAAAACTTTTTTTCTTTAATTTATCTATTTTTTAACTGAAAGATAATTACTTTACAGAATTGTGTTGGTTTCTGCCAAACATCACCATGAATCAGCCGTAGGTATATGTTTGTCCCCTCCCTGTTGAACCTCCCTCCTATCTCCCTCCCCATCCCACCCCTCTAGAGTGTTACTTTTAAATATGGTAAAGAAGGTACTGCATAATCTTATCACATCTATCCCACTTCACTTTGAAACAGTCTCATTATACACTACTCCAAACAGATTGTTCTTCTTTTAATTCCCCAAATAAGTGAGTTCTTTCCTGAGTCAAGTCTTTAATAAACATAGTTCACTCTCTGGAAATATTTCCCTCAAATATTTGCATTTCTGCCGCCTTCTTATTCTCAGATCTCATCTGCATGCCAGCTTCTCAGAGGGGCATTCACATAGCATCCATCTAAAAAAAGACACTCCATAGTGTTCTGCATGGGAACCTCTTCTTTCAGTGTTATTACCCCAATATCTAATGACGTATGTTTATTCTTCACCTGTTAGCTTGTAAACTCTAAAAACTTGGGATTGAGTCTGCCTTGCTGATTACTATATATGCTAGTATAGTACAGTGTTTAGCATAAAGTAGACTCAAAAATATTTGTTAAATGAATTAGCAAATGTATTCAGAAATGAAACCTAATTAACTTTCATGAAAATATTTAAAGTGCTTAAATGAAAAAGAATTATTCTGACAGCTCTCCAAATGATTATATCTAGTAGTCAAATGGCTTGCTAATTTCAGTTGCTTAGCTAGTTAAATGATTATTTTTGTGCATATACACATCTTAAACATCATTAGTTGGATATTCCACAATGCATAGTACAGGCATACCTCATTTTTTGTGTGTACTTTATTTTTGCATTTTATTGTGGTTTGCAAATATTGCATGTTTTCAAAATGAATGTTCGTGGCAACCCTGTCAAGCAAGTCTATTGGAGCCATTTTTCCAATAGCATTTTTTCACTCATTTCTGTCACATTTTGATAATTCTTGCAAAACTTCAGACATTTTCATTATTGTTCTGTGTATTATGGTGATCTCTGGTTAGTCATCTCTGATGTCACTGATGTAATTGTTGAGGGCTCCACAACCCATGTCCATATAAGAATTTGTTCTGACTGCTCCAGTGACTGGCCATTCTCCTCTTTCTCCCTCTCTTTAGGACTTCCTTTTCCCTGAGAAACTACAATGTCGAAATTAAGCCAATTAATAACTTGGCTTTTCCTAGGATGGAAGAGAAGGGAGGCAGAAGGATAGGAAAAAAGAAGCAAAAAGCAACATCAAATGAGGAGGAGAAACACTGGTGGATTTTGACCTCTCTCCCTTTTCTTTCTTGTCTCAGTGGCCCCTGTGCTTTCTCTTTTATAATACTTCCATACTTATCCCTTCAAAGCATAACTCTTTTAAGAGAAAATAAATTAATATATGAACTATATTTATTATGATTCCATACTGAAAATAGTTTCCTTCAGTTATGAAAATTTGATTCCAGACAGTATTTGTAAATATGTTTTTATTTCTAATAATAGGATCAAAGAGTTTCTTGACAATATTAATTTAACTTTGTTTTTCAAGCTTTCTGTTAACTTAATGAGAAAGACCCTTGTGATTTGAACAGTAAAATCCCACATGATTTTTTTTAAAAAATAAGGCCATTTGATTCAACAGGACTTCAAAGATAAGTGGGTAAAGATGCAAATTAATTTAATGGATAAACCACTAAAGGGCTGATTAGGAGCTTTTTAGTTGATTGCAAGATAAATCCAAAAACTAAGGGTGAAAGGGAAACACAGAGACAGCAGCTCGTTTGTTTTGTTTTGTTTTGTTTGGTGAAAGATTCTTGAAAATAAAAAGAGAGAGTAAATTATCACATTTATCTTAATATAGTCATTCTGAATAGTTTTAATAATTAAACCTTTGTGTTCTAGAAATACAGTCATAATACTAGTTCTAAGGCATTGTTCATCAAAGATGCCTCCGAAAAACTGACAGCAATTCTTTTGATGATCTATTGCTGGTGTTTCTACAAGGCAAGTCACCCTCTTGATAGTGTTTAATTCAATTACCTTTTACAAAAGATAACTGTTCCCTGTCATGTTGCATGAAATTATGATTTAATTTCATAAATTAAATTCTTATAAAAGTGTGTATTATATCTGTATAAAAATAAATGCATGTAAAATATGCATATATTTGTAACTTTTTAAGGCTTATGGTTTCATTTTTATATTTATTTATTTTAATTGAAGGATAAATATTTTTTAATATTGTGATGGTTTTTGCCATATGTCAACATGAATTGGCCACAGGTATACATGTGTACCCCCGTCCTGAACCCCCTCCCAGTTCCCTCTCAACCTATCCCTTTGGGTTGTGCCAGAGGACTGGCTTTGGGTGCCCATAACACATGTAACAGAAATCTCTATTAGTAATTGCAATAAAGTTTTAGAGTCTAAGGGATTTAATCTCAAATACTTACCATCCAAACTGATGAATTACCTATTTGATTAATTCTTTAAAATTTAACACCAATGCATTTTTGAATTATTATGAATTATGATGAGCATCAGGTTAGCATAATACCTGCAGTTAATGTGATTTTTTCTATTCGTTATGCAGCAATGTTAAAAAAATGTCTTTTGAAAGCCTGTCTCTTAAATCTCTCTTTCAATTGTTCCAAAGTATTATTAAATCACTTCTTAGCTTTGGGCAATATATCATGAGTAGACAGAAAGAAATTTTTGAATGTGTATATTTAATTTTTCATGATGTTTCATAAGTGTGATTATCTTTCTTTTTTCCTCCACTGACCTGGCCAATCAATTATTCTTTTGTTTCCATGTTGATATCACTTAATTACACTGGTTCTAATCTTTTTAATGTTTATGCTTGTCAATAATGCAATAATTATGTCAGTTTGCATTGTTGGGCATAGAAAAAGAATGGACAGGGAAAATTTGAGTCAGACACATTTTGACGCCATTTTTGGTCTTTTTTTTTTTTTCTATTCTGTCCTTCTCTGTTCACATTTCCCCCTCTCTCCTCTGGAGAGCAACAAGATTAAATACCTAGCTCACTATGCACTTCCTTGGTTTTCCCATTCTCAAAGTTATGTAGATTGAAATTTACTTTCTATAATATAAAGATGTGTCATAAAATATATATGTAGTAAATACACAAAAATATGTTTATATAATTTAGAGAAACAGATAAAAGAACAATAATAATAAATAGAATCTTTATACTAATCAACTCTCCCCACCCCCCCAAAAAACAAAACCCTATAAAATTCTGTTATCCTAGAATCCCCTCTGCTTTTTTTCTTGTCTTATTCCATCTTTACCACCTTGAGTTAAAAGCTGTCCTAAAGTTGGTGAACTTGATATTCTTTTTAAATAGTTGCAGTCATCTGTGTGTGTTTCCTCAAAATATGCATTGCTTAATTTTCCATGTTTTTAATTTTATTTAAAAGTAAATTTATGGTGTATACACTTCTATGATTCACTTCTTTCATTTACCACTAAAATGTTGTAATGCAACTATATCCATGTATGCAGCCCTGGCTGATTTGCTATTTTCTTTAACTGTCCCAATGCTTTGTCACTCCCTGCATCCACACCCTTACTAAGGCCTCATCATACTTCCTTGTACATTGAATGCGGGCTTGACTGTGGTGTGTTGACATATTTTGTCCTTGAACTGAACAAAGTCTTAAAATATGTGGCACATTGGACTTGTAGAACTAGTAAAGGCCAAAATGATCACAATTTTTTGTTAAGAACTTTTGAAAGAATTATAGTGATAAATTATCATTTCAACTTAAAAACAAACAAACAAAAAACTCCAAGAAAGATCAAGAGAATAGACTTACAGAAGTCTAATATATTCCAAGTATTCCTACTTGACTCTAGAAAGAGAAGCACATCTTAAGAATTCTGATTATGACTCTAGGCACACCAACTTGATAGAACCAAATGTCTGAAAAAAAAAATATATATGTAAAAAGAATTGGCAAAAGAATTGGCAGCCTGAACTAAAAGGGAATGAGATACTAAGTGATACGAGAATACATCTTAGCCTCCAACTTTCTATAAGCAAGGATCAAGGTATGCAAAAAGCACATGTTTCAAAGTCTTGCTTAGAAATGGAAAAGGAGGATAATAGGAAAAAAGGAAGCCTAACTTCCTTTAGTAGAGCCAGGAGCAGAGGAGAAAAATAGTTGAGGAAGACACTCCCAGGTTGTAGAATGGGGAATGGACAAGGTATTTTTCCTTTCTTTTTTTTTTTTTTTAATTTTTTATTCCTTTATTTCTCATGTGTTCCCCATCCTGAACCCTCCTCCCTCCTCCCTCCCCATACCATCCCTCTGGGTCATCCCAGTGCACCAGCCCCAAGCATCCAGCATCGTGCATTGAACCTGGACTGGCATCTCATTTCATACATGACATTTCACATGTTTCAATGCCATTCTCCCAAATCTTCCCACCCTCTCCCTCTCCCACAGAGTCCATAAGCCTGTTCTATACATCAGTGTCTCTTTTGCTGTCTCGTATACAGGGTTATCGTTACCATCTTTCTAAATTCCATATATATGCGTTAGTATACTGTATTGGTGTTTTTCCTTCTGGCTTACTTCACTCTGTATAATAGGCTCCAGTTTCATCCACCTCATTAGAACTGATTCAAATGTATTCTTTTTAATGGCTGAGTAATACTCCATTGTGTATATGTACCACTGCTTTCTTATCCATTCGTCTGCTGATGGACATCTAGGTTGCTTCCATGTCCTGGCTATTATAAACAGTGCTGCGATGAACATTGGGGTACACGTGTCTCTTTCCCTTCTGGTTTCCTCAGTGTGTATGCCCAGCAGTGGGATTGCTGGATCATAAGGCAGTTCTATTTCCAGTTTTTTAAGGAATCTCCACACTGTTCTCCATAGTGGCTGTACTATTTTGCATTCCCACCAACAGTGTAAGAGGGTTCCCTTTTCTCCACACCCTCTCCAGCATTTATTATTTGTAGACTTTTGGATCGCAGCCATTCTGACTGCTGTGAAATGGTATCTCATAGTGGTTTTGATTTGCATTTCTCTGATAATGAGTGATGTTGAGCATCTTTTCATGTGTTTGTTAGCCATCTGTATGTCTTCTTTGGAGAAATGTCTATTTAGATCTTTGGCCCATTTTTTGATTGGGTCATTTATTTTTCTGGAGTTGAGCTGTAGGGGTTGCTTGTATATTTTTGAGATTAGTTGTTTGTCGGTTGCTTCATTTGCTATTATTTTCTCCCATTCTGAAGGCTGTCTTTTCAGCTTGCTAATAGTTTCCTTTGATGTGCAGAAGCTTTTAAGTTTAA
>NW_011495070.1:873283-875300 GCF_000754665.1 Bison bison bison | reverse complement strand
CACCAGTGTTTTATAGTTTTCTATATATAGGTCTTTAGTTTCTTTAGGTAGATATATTCCTAAGTATTTTATTCTTTTTGTTGCAATGGTGAATGGAATTGTTTCCTTAATTTCTCTTTCTGTTTTCTCATTATTAGTGTATAGGAATGCAAGGGATTTCTGTGTGTTGATTTTATATCCTGCAACTTTACTATAATCATTCATTAGTTCTAGTAATTTTCTGGTGGAGTCTTTAGGGTTTTCTATGTAGAGGATCATGTCATCTGCAAATAGTGAGAGTTTTACTTCTTCTTTTCCAATTTGGATTCCTTTTATTTCTTTTTCTGCTCTGATTGCTGTGGCCAAAACTTCCAAAACTATGTTGAATAGTAATGGTGAAAGTGGGCACCCTTGTCTTGTTCCTGACTTTAGAGGAAATGCTTTCAATTTTTCACCATTGAGGATAATGTTTGCTGTGGGTTTGTCATATATAGCTTTTATTATGTTGAGGTATGTTCCTTCTATTCCTGCTTTCTGGAGGGTTTTTATCATAAATGGGTGTTGAATTTTGTCAAAGGCTTTCTCTGCATCTATTGAGATAATCATATGGCTTTTGTTTTTCCATTTGTTAATGTGGTGTATTACATTGATTGATTTGCGGATATTGAAGAATCCTTGCATCCCTGGGATAAAGCCCACTTGGTCATGGTGTATGATCTTTTTAATGTGTTGTTGGATTCTGATTGCTAGAATTTTGTTTAGGATTTTTGCATCTATATTCATCAGTGATATTGGCCTGTAGTTTTCTTTTTTTGTGGGATCTTTGTCAGGTTTTGGTATTAGGGTGATGGTGGCCTCATAGAATGAGTTTGGAAGTTTACCTTCCTCTGCAATTTTCTGGAAGAGTTTGAGCAGGATAGGTGTTAGCTCTTCTCTAAATTTTTGGTAGAATTCAGCTGTGAAGCCATCTGGACCTGGGCTTTTGTTTGCTGGAAGATTTTTGATTACAGTTTCAATTTCCGTGCTTGTGATGGGTCTGTTAAGGTTTTCTATTTCTTCCTGGTCGAGTTTTGGAAAGATACTAAAGGATATTCTCTAGACAGGAAACACAAAAATGGTGTATAAATTCGAACCTCAAACAATAAAGTAAATGGCAATGGAATCATACTTATTAGTAATTACCTTAAACGTAAATGGGTTGAATGCCCCAACCAAAATACAAAGACTGGCTGAATGGATACAAAAACAAGACCCCTACATATGTTGTCTACAGGAGACCCACCTCAAAACAGGGGACACATACAGACTGAAAGTGAAGGGCTGGAAAAAGATTTTCCATGCAAATAGGGACCAAAAGAAAGCAGGAGTAGCAATACTCATATCAGATAAAATAGACTTTAAAACAAAGGCTGTGAAAAGAGACAAAGAAGGTCACTACATAATGATCAAAGGATCAATCCAAGAAGAAGATAAAACAATTATAAATATATATGCACCCAACACGGGAGCACCGCAGTATGTAAGACAAATGCTAACAAGTATGAAAGGAGAAATTAACAATAACACAATAATAGTGGGAGACTTTAATACCCCACTCACACCTATGGATAGATCAACTAAACAGAAAATTAACAAGGAAACACAAAGTTTAAACAATACAATAGACCAGTTAGACCTAATTGATATCTATAGGACATTTCATCCCAAAACAATGAATTTCACCTTTTTCTCAAGCGCACATGGAACCTTCTCCAGGATAGATCACATCCTGGGCCATAAAGCTAGCCTTGGTAAATTCAAAAAAATAGAAATCATTCCAAGCATCTTTTCTGACCACAATGCAGTAAGATTAGATCTCAATTACAGGAGAAAAACTATTAAAAATTCCAACATATGGAGGATGAACAACACCCTGCTGAATAACCAACAAATCACAGAAGAAATCAAAAAAGAAATCAAAATTTGCATAGAAACGAATGAAAATGAAAACACAACAACCCAAAACCTGTGGGACACAGTAAAAGCAGTCCTAAGGGGA
>NW_011495070.1:861544-873183 GCF_000754665.1 Bison bison bison | reverse complement strand
AGCAACTAGAAAAGGAAGAAATGAAGAACCCCAGGGTTAGTAGAAGGAAAGAAATCTTAAAAATTAGAGCAGAAATAAATGCAAAAGAAACAAAAGAGACCATAGCAAAAATCAACAAAGCCAAAAGCTGGTTCTTTGAAAGGATAAATAAAATTGATAAACCATTAGCCAGACTCATCAAGAAACAAAGGGAGAAAAATCAAATCAATAAAATTAGAAACGAAAATGGAGAGATCACAACAGACAACACAGAAATACAAAGGATCATAAGAGACTATTATCAACAATTATATGACAATAAAATGGACAACGAGGAAGAAATGGACAAATTCTTAGAAAAGTATTTTTCCTTTCTAAGTAAGGATATTTAGCCGCATTTTCCAGTGGAAATTCAGAATTTCCATGGACTAAAGATTTTTACATGTTTTTCTGTCATATGCTTCTTCTGTCTTTTTAAAATCAAAGTGTTTATTGTTGTTTTCCTGACAAAAAGTCACTGTTTGATGATTGAATGTTGGTGGTGTGCAGAGAAGATAACAACATTTTAGGTCACAGGTCTTTGAATTAAGAACAACTTCACTCAGACCCGAGGGCCTAATGTGTTTAATGAGATCTTGGTGTCAGGATTAGATGCAGTTTACAAGGTCCTAAAACGAGGGTGACAGAGAAGGCAATGGCACCCCACTCCAGTACTCTTGCCTGGAAAATCCCATGGACGGAGGAGCCTGGTAGGCTGCAGTCCATGGGGTCACTAAGAGTCGGCAAGACTGAGCTGAGCAGCTTCTCTTTCACTTTTCACTTTCATGCATTGGAGAATGAAATGGCAACCCCCTCCAGTGTTCTTGCCTGGAGAATGCCAGGGACGGGGGAGCCTGGTAGGCTGACGTCTATGGGGTCCCACAGAGTCAGACACGACTGAAGCAACTTAGCAGCAGCAGCAGCAGCAAAACGCGGGTGACTGCATTTTGCATGTGAGATGGTTATGAATAATTGTAGCCAAGAGGAAAGACTATGGTACATTGAACTATTGGCCACACTCCTCTCACACTTGTAAGCATTGTACTGCCTCAGGATGGAGGGGTTGGTGGGGTGTGTTTCCTGTCGCCTTGCCTTTGGGCTTAGTTATATGATTTGCCTGAGCAAATTAGATGTGGCAGAAGTGAAAGTGCCAGTTCTGAGTCCAAGTCTTAAAAGAGTTTGTCCTTTTTCAGCTTGTCCTCCTATATTCTGTCATCACTAATATTGCTATTGTTCCTGCAGTCAGGGCTCCAAAACAGACCAGAAATTACTATACTTGGACCTTGAGAAAGAACCACCCACCCCAGTCAAACCCAACCTAGGTCAGCCAACTCCTAGCCCATCTAAGAAGCAAAGGCTTTTTTTTGTTTGTTTTGTTCCAATGTTGTTTTGTAGAAAGTGGTTGTACAAATTAAGGGATTCAGAAGTATAGTATATTCTTGTTAACATACAATGTTAATAATGTTAACATTATTGCATATCATTAATGCAGTGATGGATGTTTACATTCTTTCCAGTATAGGCAGTTATTAGGTTGTTGATCCTCAACTCCAAACCTGTAACTCTACACCTCACTATGTGGTGTGGGGGCTGGATTTCTGAAAGTAACTTTTCCACATTATCAGCTGACTCTGGTTAGGTTCCATTAATGTGGGGTGATCTAGGGAGACCACAAAACTAGAGAAAGAAGCATGGTCTTATATCTTTCCATTTGCTTCCAGTTGCTTCAGTCTGCTTCCTTGAGAACCATCCTAGCAAAAAATCTTAGCCATAACAGTTTCTTCCTACAGCAATATCTAGATCTGCCCTGTGGTTTTGCCAAAACTCATAAAACTTCCTGGAGTTCCCTGAGAGAGACCTGAGTCCCAGGTAACTGGTGTCTCTTACTCAGATTTCTAGAGCCAGCCCACCACTTCCTGCTCAGAGGCCTTGGCTATCTTTCAGCACTCTAGGACTTTCTCCCTACCTTTTAAGTTTCAATACTTTGAATTTCTTTAATTGTTCACCTTAACCCTAGAGTTGTTAGCTACTCTCTGCAGTTTGTATCCTTGTAAAAGCTTCCTGTTTTCTTTCTGCCTTTTCTGGTACCTATCAAAAAGTTACACCTACTTAACACTTTTTCATGCTTAAATTCTCTTTGTTAAGACAACTCTATTATTACAATTTTTAAAAAATTGTTATGAATATTTTTAAACATTACTGTGAATGCACATATTTCAATTTCTCTAGCAGATACACTTAACATAGGCTTTTCCTATTTAACCACAAGGCAACTCCCTACTCTGTCTCCAATGTGGTTGTGTTCATTTACACTTCCAACACAGAAAATGCGAGTTCCCAGAACTCACTGTTGACATCAACACTGACATCTTTTTTCTTTCTAATAATTGTGAAATTATATCTCATTATCATTTTAATGTGCATTCCTGAGGTTACTAATGAGTGTGAACATCTTTATATATGTATAAAACCATTTCATGTATTCAAGATGGGACTCGAAATTAAGTGAAGCTACATTCAAGGGAATCAGATCTTTTCTCACATTACCCCACCCCCAAGTTCAGCACAGTAGTAGAAGTATCATAAAGGGTGAGTGATCTTCCTAGACTTTCACACAGGGCAGCAAATGTAGCTTCAAGGCTACTGGAAAAAGAGATGATAGGATAAAAGTAAAATAGTTGGAGAATGAAGACTAGACATGAATGGAATAAGAATGAAAAAAAGCAACTCCTCCCATTTTCCTCAAATGTAAAAGTTCAAAGTGACTTTTGAAAGGCAGGGAATAAATTCCCTAATAAGATTTTTAAAGCACTCCTCATTTTAAACCCATAGGCAGTATCTGCAGAGCCAAGGTCTTGGAAAATTGAAGCAATTGTCTTGTCCTTAACTGTTTTAGCTAAACATCTGCCCCTCTACTCAACATTTTTAGAGAAAACATGCATGCCTTAGTGTGTGTATGGCCAGTATTTTAAAATTTAGAAATGGATTAGCAGTGAAATTAAGTTCCTTCAATACAGAGATTATATAGCCAAAACCTTGGTATTAATACCTGTCCATTTAATTTACTCTACATAATTAGATTTTGTCCTATACAAAGATAAAACACTTTATGTCTATTCAAACCAATAAAGTGTAGAAATTCAATTATGTAAAGTCATCTTCAGTGCTAGAGAAATATAGACACCAGCACAAATAAAATCTCCAAATGTATATCCTCTGTCCATGCAATACTCTTTTAAATAAAATACAAATCTTGAAAATATGATTCACGTGTGCCTAAGACAGGGGTTTAGCTATGCAGATATATCAGTTGTTACCTCTAACATAAGTTTTTAAAGTTTACTAGAAACAAAATGTACAGAGCCTTTGAAGATTTATCACATACTCAGATTCCAACATTTTGTTACAGTATTCACAAATCTTCTTTGAGATGAAAGCCATGTTTTAGGAACTAAGAAATATTTATTTTGATGCAGATGATTAAGCCACCCAGAAGAAATTTTTAACTTTTTTCCTAGTGAAAAGACGTGCCATAATGAAAAGGAATATTGCTAACTCTGGAAAAAATTACAGTCAAATCAGACACTTTATTTTGAAAAGGAGGTTTAATTGTGATGTGACTTCTCATTGTCCAAGGTTTACATTCTATCAATGAGGGATTAAGCACAGATTTCAAGAGTGATTTGATTTCAGAAACACTGTGATATCATTTCTTTTATTGGTTTGACATTTTGTCAGCCAGGGATTCTCTATGGAGGGTGTGCTCTAATGGCCTTTTCTTTCTAACTCACACTTTTGGGATGTTCACCTGTTTGGTGTTTATCCTGTGGTTTACCATGGTTATCTTTTTTCTTTACCTGACGAATAGATGTGACAATATTCCTTTATTCTTCAAGGGAAATCTTTGACAGAATTGTGCAATTGGGCAGAAACTGTCAGAACCTCTTTTATCAAGATCATAATTCTTTATTTAACACAAATGACATCCAATTATCTTTCCACTGTAGTTTGAGTGCTGGGTAAGCTCAGGATTTTCCATTGCTTTCTCCCATCTGAGCTCAGGCACCCTCTCAAACAGCAGCTTTGGAATTTTGCCTTCATTAAAAAAAACAACAAATAAAATTCAAGGTACTGTTGACCAATTATGCTTCATAGATTTAAAACCAATATAATGTTAAACCTGGGCTAAAAAGTATGTTTTGTTTGTTTGTTCATTTGTTTGTTTTCTTTCATGGTGAGTTTAACTGTATAATGACCATGTTCACTTTACATTTCCCCTTTTTAAAATGTATTTATTTATTTTTAAATGAAACAAAAAGTAATATTTTTAATGACAAAGAAGATAGACATCATAACTAAAATTTGCCAAAAGCACTTCACTGTCTTTCCTTTATGTTTCTATTAGATCAAAGTTGATATGAGAGCTTCAGAACTTTTTTGGGAAAAATTAAAAAAAAATGACATAGACTGTGATTGAAATAGATGACTGTTAAGTTGCTGTGTCTAATTAGCTTACATGTATAATACAGAAAATAGTACGAGTTTAAAAGAAATATGACATACATTTGTCACATGGCCACAGTTACTCTGTGTGCAAAACAGAGGTATATGTCTCTATACTTCTAATATTTGAGTAATGTCTCTCTCTCTATATATATATATATAAATATATGTTAATACAGACACACATGTAGATCCTGTGTATATATATTCTCTTTAGATGTGTATATAGTCACTTTTTCTCTTATCAGTTCAGTTCAGTCGCTCAGTCGTGTCCGACTCTGCGACCCCATGAATCACAGCACGCCAGGCCTCCCTGTCCATCACCAACTCCCGGAGTTCACTCAGACTCACATCCAACAAGTCAGTGATGTCATCCAGCCATCTCATCCTCTGTCGTCCCCTTCTCCTCCTGCCCCTAATCCCTCCCAGCATCAGAGTCTTTTCCAATGAGTCAACTCTTCGCATGAGGTGGCCAAAGTACTGGAGTTTCAGCTTCAGCATCATTCCTTCCAAAGAAATCCCAGGGCTGATCTCCTTCAGAATGGACTGGTTGGATCTCCTTGCAGTCTAAGGGACTCTCAAGAGTCTCTCCAACACCACAGTTCAAAAGTGTCAATCCTTCGGTGCTCAGCCTTCTTCACAGTCCAACTCTCACATCCATACATGACCACAGGAAAAACCATATTTATATTTCATAAAGTATATTTAGTATCTTCCTTCTGAATAATCTTGAGAAGTAGATATGCCATATCCTAATACTCACTTTCTAGATGAGCAAACAGGACTATAACTAATTTAAGTAACTTTCAAGAAGTGCCCTGAGCCCATTCACCTGTACATCACTCTAAAATATCATAATCTTTCTTAAAGATGATATTTATTTGCACCAATTTCCTCCATAGCCACAGAAGGATAATGTGCAAAATTAACACACTGTGTGCTATTTATAATTCTCTAGGATAGTTAAGAGTTAAAATGATTATATATATAATAGTGAAAGAGAGCATGTCTCACAAAAGATAGCTGCTTTAATCAGATGCTTAAATTATTTTAATAGAAGAGAATGCATTTTGAAGTAATTTCCCTACTGATTTAGTACTATTCTAAGAGAAGAAGTAGGATGTTGCACATTTTAGTACTGTTTGTGGGTTCACTAATTAGAGTTCAAATAAATATAGCTTTTTAAAGTGATTAGCCAAATTAAAGAATGTTTTTACTATATACTCTTCTTAATATAATTTACTTTATTTGCTTATTAATACCTGAGTTTACTATTCTTGATATTAAATGTGAAATATGAAATTTGCAAATGTTTCCTTTAAATTCAGACTCATGTTTTGACAACAGATAGTAGTAACAATAAATAATTCAATTGCAATTAATCAGTTGCTTTATTTAAAAATATCACTATCTAAATGATCACTGAACTTTTAGGAGAATACACAATTACTATAAGACTAGTGCAGTATTTATCTGCATAGTACTTTACCTGTCAAGAAAATAATATTCTTTGTCTATTTATTTTGTAGTTTCTGCCATATGAACATATGGTTAGCACTGAAATAGTATCATATAAAATATATTATATAAAGAAGCAATTTTTAAAAAATATATAGTTTATTAATTTATTTTTTGCATTAAAATCTTGAGCTTAAAATTCATTTAAATTCACAAAATAGTTTAAATTCTTTATTTCAAAAAAAAGTATGGAAAAGTGGTCATTCTGGTACAAAATGTATAGAAAAGAACACAAATACACAAATTTTTACTCTTTTTGCTCCTCAGATATTTTAGTTTGATGACCTATTTACATCAGAAGAAATGTGAGTTAAAAATAATAATAATAATAAAAATGTGAGTTAAAAAAAAGATGGTAGTGACTTTTAAATTTTTGTCAGAGTTCACTGAGATAATGTATAATAGAAAATTAGATATTTGCATATTTGAATCCATACTTGAGATTCAAGTCAACTCTAATGTATAATACGAAATATGTGGCCTACCTTGTGAATAGCTCATTTAATTACTACAGTTTTTATAAAAATAATTATGTACAAAACATATTGAAACATCCTCAAATCCATTATTCAATTAGTTAAACATCAGAAGAAGACATTACTTCCAAGATGTATTCTTCTTGATTCAAATACCAAAATACCAAAATGGTACTTGAGGCTCAACATGTCTTTTAGTCTTACTCTCATACATAGTGTTGTTTTTTTTTTTTTTTCCATATAAAAATGGCCCAGATAAATTTGGACTCTAGACATGGTGTCATGTCCTTGATCACATCAGCACCAGTTAAAATCACACAACTGCAAAGGCAGAAATATCATGATTTTCAAAGGAAAACTCTGGTGGCACAAAGATTAGGGATTGTTTTAATAGTAATACATTGACTATTAAAACCAATTTAATTATTTTGTTATTAGAGGGGAAAAGAAAGAGGGATAAAAGAAATAACAGAACAGGAATTGCATAGCATGTGTATATGCAGTTTTCCTTATCTTATTTTTCTTTTTAGTAAAATAATGACTCTTTGAATTGAGAAATTAACAAAAATCTTTCTCTCAGCAAAGATAAACTCTTTGCATAGAGCATGTGGTATACAACCTTGATGTAATGTTTCCACATTACTTTGTTACTCCCAGTGGGACATATGTGTAAGGAGCTGTCATGGCTAGGAGCAAGTTCTCTCTCTGACCTTGCCTTAGTTCTCAAATTCCTATTGCTCTATATTCTGCATCATTTACTCTGAAAAAGACTTTACTGAATATAAAGATAAAATTCAATGTTGGCTTACTTTTTAATGTTAGAGAAAAATAAATAAGAAAAAAATTTTAATTACTCCTAATATCACTAACCTAAACCACAGCTAAATCCTAGTATATTTAAATATTTTTCTAACTCAAAATTTTACTTAAGTTTCTGCAAATATCATTTGGGTTTTTGTTGTATTTATTTATTATTGGTAGTAAATAACAGCAACCAAATCTGATTAAGAATGAAAAAAAAATGTAGATTTTTAAAAAATCTGCCAGGATGATTATAGAATCAGTTAGAATTAGAGCAAAAGAAAAATAAAGAAAAACCAGGAACAAAAATAATCAATTGTTAGTTTACCAGCATTAGTATTTAAAAATTCTAATGTTTTATTCTACCCCACTTCATTTGTTCAAAATTCAAAATCTTTTAAAGAGCGTTTACATGACTGAATCTAGCCCACACTGGCTTCACTGTGAGTCCTCTGGTGAGCCAGGGCTACAAGAACCCCAAACATGTCCAAAGACTGGGCTGGATACATTTATGGTTTTCAAAAGACTTCAGACTTTATCTGAATTCATTGTAAATATGGATAATATAAACTTGATAGTCTGTGTATACTCAGCTATATTTAAAATTCAACATTTCCTAATATATGATTAAAAGATATTGCTCATATGAAAGTAAGGCATAGAAAATTGTGGGGGAAAAAATCAGGACATTTGTTAAGAAGGGAGGACATATAGTAATGTGTTTTAGTAAATAGTAAATATTAGAAAAATTTAGTAACTATAAGTAAAACCAGTATGTAGTTTTTCAGGTGGTTTTATTTCATAAGTTTATTCAGCATTAAAATTGTAGCCTTGCAGTGTATTATTAAGTGTTCTTTGGAATCACAGTTTTAATGATGCTGTACTTGGGCCATTTGAGTATACCTGATACTCTACATTGCTGCTCTTTTTTTTTTTTTTTTTGCTTGCTTATTGTTAAAGTACCCCATATTGAGCATAAAAAATTAAAAACTTGTAAAGGTAAAAAGGCAAATTACATATTTTCCTTTATGCTAAGAGAATCCCACTTTCCCAATTATAGTGTTACTGGAATCATGGTGTAGCATTTAGTTGATATATACCTCACTTCCATTTTGTTTTAGCTACAATTACCCTATAATCTGGGCTTCCCTGATCACTCAACAGTAAAGAATCACTTGAGATGGTAACAAATGGCCTGAATCTCCTGCATGAGATTCAGGAGACATGGGTTTGACCCCTGGGCTGGGAAGATTCCCTGGAGGAGGAAATGGCAACCCACTCCAGTACGCTTGCTTGCCTGGGAAATCCCATGGAAAGAGAAGCCTGGCAGGCCACAGTCCATGGAGTCAGAAAAGAGTCCTATACAACTTAATGACTAAACAAGTCTGACAGTGAATGATATAGTAACATTGATAAAATATAGTCTAGAACCATTGGGTTTGAAGTATTCAGATCATCCCTGAACTGCAAATGAGGAGCTGGAAGGATTAATTCAACATAAAGTAAGTTAATAATATGAAGGCTCAAAATCAGATCCATTCAAAAAATAAACAGAGCTCTACTTCATCCATCTTGCTGTGCAGCAGGAAGGCCTCCTGAGCCCTCCTCTGAAAGTGTTAGATAGGTCATGGTTGAATAATAAGAATTTACACCATAGCCTGGGGTATCACTGTGAAATCACATGGAGAACAATAACAAGCCTTTCCTGCCCCTTCCAGTCAGGGAAATACACTGAAGTTCCAGCTGGGAGTCAGAACAGTCACTCCTAATGCAGCAGTAATGAGGATTCTTAGTCACTGAAAGTCCAGGGGGCAAAGTGAGGAATTTGGACTTCTAGTACAAGAGTAGTTTGTACCATACCAGCTAAAACAGAAGGATTAAATATCCAGAGTCTCATAACAATATCCTTAATATCCAAATTTCAATTTAAAAATCACTTAAAAGCAGAGAACAGATTGGTTGTTGCCAGAGGCAGGGATGCGGGTTGAACAGAATGACTGAAGAGAGTCAAAAGATACAAACTTCCAGCTATGAGTCATGAGGATGTAATGTACAGAATGGATAGTTAATAATATAGTATTCCATATTTGAAAGTTGCTAAGAAAGAACATCTTAAATGTTCTTATTACAAGAGAAAACAATCTGTAACTGTGTATGATGACAGATATTAACTACCTTATCGTGGTGAACATTTTGCAATATATACGACAAATCATAACATAGTACACTTGAAACTAATATATGTCAATTGTGTCTCAATAAAAAAGTTACGAATCATACAAGAAATGGGATAATCTCAAACTGAAAGCCAATCAATAGATGTAAACATTAACAGGATAGACATTACAGAATTATCTAACAAATATTTGAAGTAGTTATTATAAATATGCTGCTGCTACTAAGTCGCTTCACTTCAGTTCTGTTCAGTCACTCAATCATGTCCGACTCTTTGAGACCCCATGAATTGCAGCACACCAGGCCTCCCTGTCCATCACCAACTCCCGGAGTTTACTCAAACTCATGTCCATTGAGTCAGTGATGCCATCCAGCCATCTCATCCTCTGTCATCCCCTTCTCCTCCTATCCCCAATCTCTCCCAGCATCAGAGTCTTTTCCAATGAGTCAACTCTTCACATGAGGTGGCCAAAGTACTGGAGTTTCAGCTTTAGCATCATTCCTTCCAAAGAACACCCAGGGCTGATCTCCTTTAGAATGGACTGGTTGGATCTCCTTGCAGTCCAAGGGACTCTCAAGAGTCTTCTCCAACACCACAATTCATAAGTATCAATTATTCAGCACTCAGCCGTCTTCACAGTCCAACTCTCACATCCATACATGACCACTGGAAAAAACATAGCCTTGACTAGATGGACCTTTTTTGGCAAAGTAATGTCTCTGCTTTTCAATATGCTATCTAGGTTGGTCATAACTTTCCTTCCAAGGAGTAAGCGTCTTTT
This sequence comes from Bison bison bison, assembly GCF_000754665.1. NCBI lineage: Eukaryota > Metazoa > Chordata > Mammalia > Artiodactyla > Bovidae > Bison > Bison bison. Next base: position 862,910 of record NW_011495070.1, on the reverse strand, counting down.
AATTTCATGGCTGCAGTCACCATTTGCAGTGATTTTGGAGACCCCCAAAAAAGTCTGTCACTGTTTCCACTGTTTCCCCATCTATTTCCCATGAAGTAATGGGACCAGATGCCATGATCTTTGTTTTCTGAATGTTGAGCTTTAAGCCAACTTTTTCACTCTCCTCTTCCACTTTCATCAAGAGACTTTTTAATTCCTCTTCACTTTCTGCCATAAGGGTGGTGTCATCTGCGTATCTGAGGTTATAGATATTTCTCCTGGCAATCTTGATTCCAACTTGTGCTTCTTCCAGCCCAGCTTTTCTCATGATGTACTCTGCATATAAGTTAAATAAGCTTGGTGACAGTATACAGCCTTGACGTACTTCTTTTCCTATTTGGAACCAGTATGTTGTTCCATGTCCAGTTTCTACTTGCTTCCTGACCTACATATAAGTTTCTCAAGAGGCAGGTCAGGTGTTCTGGTATTCCCATCTCTTTCAGAATTTTCCACAGTTTATTGTGATCCACACAGTCAAAGGCTTTGACATAGTCAATAGAGCAGAAATAGACGTTTTTCTGGAACTCTCTTGCTTTTTCCATAATCCAGCTGATGTTGGCAATTTGATCTCTGGTTCCTCTGCCTTTTTTAGAACCAGCTTGAACATCTGGAAGTTCACGGTTCACATATTGCTGAAGCTTGGCTTGGAGAATTTTGAGCATTATTTTACTAGCATGAGATAAGTGCAATTGTGCAGTAGTTTGAGCATTCTTTGGCATTGCCTTTCTTTGGGATTGGAATGAAAACTGACCTTTTCTAGTCCTGTGGCCACTGCTGAATTTTCCAAATTTGCTGGCATATTGAGTGCAGCACTTTCACAACATCATCTTTCAGGATTTGAAACAGTTCAACTGGAATGCCATCACCTCCACTAGCTTTGTTCATAGTGATCCTTTCTAAGGCCCACTTTACTTCACATTCCAGGATGTCTGGCTCTAGGTGAGTGATCACACCATCGTGATTATCTGAGTTGTGAAGCTCTTTTTTGTACAGTTCTTCTGTGTCTTCTTGCCACCTCTTCTGAATATCTTCTGCTTCTGTTAGGTCCATACCATTTCTGTCCTTTATCGAGCCCATCTTTGCATGAAATGTTCCCTTGGTATCTCTAATTTTCTTGAAGAGATCTCTAGTCTTTCCCATTCTGTTGTTTTCCTCTATTTCTTTGCACTGATCACTGAGGAAGGCTTTCTTACCTCTTCTTGCTGTTCTTTGGAACTCTGCATTCAGATGCTTATATCTTCCCTTTTCTCCTTTGCTTTTCACTTCTCTTCTTTTCACAGCTATTTGTAAGGCCTCCCCAGACAGCCATTTTGCTTTTTTACATTTC
>NW_011495070.1:859979-861407 GCF_000754665.1 Bison bison bison | reverse complement strand
GCATCCAAGTACTGCATTTCAGGCTCTTTTGTTGACCATGATGGCTACTCCATTTCTTCTGAGGGATTCCTGCCCACAGTAGTAGATATAATGGTCATCTGAGTTAAATTCACCCATTCCAGTCCATTTTAGTTCACTGATTCCTAGAATGTCGACGTTCACTCTTGCCATCTCCTGTTTGACCACTTCCAATTTGCCTTGATTCATGGACATAACATTCCCCGTTTCTATGCAATATTCCTCTTTACAGCATCGGACCATGCTTCTATCACCAGTCACATCCACAGCTGGGTATTGTTTTTGCTTTGGCTCCATCCCTTCATTCTTTCTGGAGTTATTTCTCCACTGATCTCCTGTAGCATATTGGGGACCTACTGACCTGGAGAGTTCCTCTTTCAGTATTCTACCATTTTGCCTTTTCGTACTGTTCATGGGTTCTCAAGGCAAGAATATTGAAGTGGTTTTCATTCCCTTCTCCAGTGGATCACATTCTGTCAGACCTCTCCACCATGACCCACCCGTCTTGGTTGGCCCTACTGGGCATGGCTTAGTTTCATTGAGTTAGACAAGGCTGTGGTCCTAGTGTGATTATATTGACTAGTTTTCTGTGGTTATGGTTTCAGTGTGTCTTCCCTCTGATGCTGTCTTGCAATACCTACCATCTTACTTGGGTTTCTCTTACCTTGGACGTGACTTCAGTCGTGTCCAATTCTGTGTGACCCCATGGACGGCAGCCCACCAGGCTCCCCCATCCCTGGGATTCTCCAGGCAAGAACACTGGCCTGGGTTGCCATTTCCTTCTCCAATGCATGAAAATGAAAAGGGAAAGTGAAGTCGCTCAGTCCTGTCTGACTCTAGCAACCCCATGGACTGCAGCCCACTGGGTTCCTCTGTCCATGGGATTTTCCAGGCAAGAGTACTGGAGTGGGGTGACATTGCTACAGTGAGCAATTACAAATATGTTTGTAATGAATAATAGAAAATCAAAGTGAAGTAAAAGAAGTTTCAGCAATTAAATAAAAGACAAATACAAAATTTATTTTTTAACTTAGTTTTTTATATTGGATGATAATTGTATTAAAATGTGCTGGTTTCTGCTGTATATCAATGCAAATCAGTCATAACTATATATATATATATATATATATGGGCTTCCCACATAGCTCAGCTGGTAAAGAATCTGCCTGCAGTGCTGGAGACCTGGGTTTGATCTCTGGGTTGCGAAGATTCCCTGGAGGAGGGCATGGCAACCCCTTCTGGTATTCTCGCCTGGAGAATCCCCATGGACAGAGGAGACTGGCAGGCTATAGTCCATTGGGTCACAAAGAGTTTGGCAAGATTGAGCGACTAAGCACAACACAGCACACACACACACACACACACACACACACACACAGTGTAGCAGGCTTCTTTTTGAGCCTCCCTCCC
>NW_011495070.1:859097-859879 GCF_000754665.1 Bison bison bison | reverse complement strand
TCTTTCCTTTTCTCCTTTGCTTTTCACTTCTCTTCTTTTCACAGCTATTTGTAAGGCCTCCCCAGACAGCCATTTTGCTTTTTTACATTTCTTTTCCATGGGCATGGTCTTGATCCCTGTCTCCTGTACAATGTCACCATCCTTAGTCCATAGTTCATCAGGCAGTCTATCTATCAGATTTAGTCCCTTAAATCTATTTCTTACTTCCACTGTATAATCATAAGGGATTTGATTTAGATCATACCTGAATGGTCTATGGTTTTCCCTACTTTCTTCAGTTTCAGTCTGAATTTGGCAATAAGGAGCTCATGATCTGAGCCACAGTCAGCTCCTGGTCTTGTTTTTGCTGACTGTATAGAGCTTCTCCATCTTTGGCTACAAAGAATATAATCAGTCTGGTTTTGGTGTTGACTATCTGGTGATGTCCATGTGTAGAGTCTTCTCTTGTGTTGTTGGAAGAGGGTGTTTACTATGACCAGTGCGTTCTCTTGGCAAAACTCTGTTAGCTTTTGCCAAAACTCTGTTAGCTTTTGCCCTGCTTCATTATGTATTCCAAGGCCAAATTTGCCTGTTACTCCAGGTGTTTCTTGACTTCCTACTTTTGCATTCCAGTCCCCTATAATGAAAAGGACATCTTTTTTGGGTGTTAGTTCTAAAAGGTCTTGTAGGTCTTCATAGAACTGTTCAACTGCAGCTTCTTCAGCATTACTGGTTGGGGCATAGACTTGGATTACTGTGATATTGAATGGTTTGCCTTGGAAATGAACAAAGATCATTCTGTC
>NW_011495070.1:846810-858997 GCF_000754665.1 Bison bison bison | reverse complement strand
CACAACACAGCACACACACACACACACACACACACACACACACACAGTGTAGCAGGCTTCTTTTTGAGCCTCCCTCCCATCCATCACCTCCATTCCATCCCTCTAGGTCATCTCATCACAGAGCACCACTCTGGACTCCCTGTGTTATGAACTGGAAAGTACAATAAGCAAAAAAAAAAAAAAAAAAAAAACACCTAAACAAAGAAAAAACCAAATCTCCATCTACAGGCTCAGAGCAGAATAAGGATAGAGGGGGAAAAAAATCAATAAAATGGTAGGTGGTATAATAGAAATTACTCAATGTGAACAGCAAGGTGGAAATAGACTGAAAAATAAAAAGAAAGAACATGGACAGCCTAAGAGACTCTGTAGGACAGTAACAAAAGACTTAACCTTTGTGTCATAATACTTCCAGAAGGACAAGAGGAAAAGGGTAAGACTGAAAAAGAGCTCAGAGAAATAATGACTAAAAATTTGGCAAAACACCCAAACCTAAAGATTAAAGAAACTGAGTGAAACTCAAACAGGATAAACCCAAAGAAATCCCCTTCAAGACACATCATGATGACACTTCTGACAACTAAAGTCAAAGGAAAATCTTGAAAGCAGCAGAAGAAAAATGACCATAGCTTTAGGGGAAAACAATTGGATTGACAGTAGATTTCTCATCAGAAACCCTAAAGACCAAAATGAAGTGGTGCAACATTTTAAAGAACTATAGATCAAGAATCCAAATTCAGTGAAAATAACCTTCAGGAATACAAGAGAAATCAAGACACTCTATGATCAAAGAAAATTAAAGAATTTATCACTATAGACCTATCCTAAAAGAATGGCTAAAGGAAGTTTTCCTAACAAAAAAGAGATGAGAAAATAACGAAGTTTGGAACATAAAGAAAGAACATGATAAGCAAAAACTGCAGGAAATACAGCAGATTTCCTCTTACTGAATGTTTTAAATTATGCTTGTTTGTGGGAGCAAGATTTTAACACTTATGTGGTTCTAAATGTATAGAGGAAATATCTATCTGAAAATATACAAACAGCTCATACTACTCAATATCAAAAGAATAAATAAATAAAGCAACCCTATCAAAAAATGGACAGAAGACTTAAATAGACATTTCTCTAAAGAAGACATACAAATGACCAACAGGCACATGAAAAGATACTCAATGTTACTAGTTATTAGAGAAACACAAATTGAAACTACAATGAGGTTTCACCTCAAGCTGGTCAGAATGACTCATATGAAAGTCTATGAACAATAAATGCTGAAAAAGTGTGGAGAAAAGGGAACCCTCCTGCACTGTTGGTGAAAATGTAAATTGGTACACTCACTATGGAGAACACTATGGGGGTTCCTTAAAAAACTAAAAATGAAACTACCATATATTGCATGAACTTATTTTAAAATTTATACAGAAAGACAAAGGAACTAATGGATATACCGATTTTGAAAGAAATGAAAAACATGTCAAATGCTGCTGAGGAGGCAAAGAAACTGAGTCATTTATTCTTGGATTATAAAATGATACAGACACTTTGCAACACAGTTTGCTATTTCCTTAAAAAAACTTACTGTACAACTACCACATAATACAAGAAATTTACTCATGAACATTTGCACACACAGAAATGAAAATTTATGTCCACTCAAAAGACCTTCCATAGATGTTAACAGTAGTTTATTTGAAGTAGCCAAAACTTGGAAAGATGCCCTTTAAAGGATGAATGGTTGATTAAAAAAGAACTGAGGCACATCCCCATCACTGGTTACTATTCAGCAATACAAAGGATACACACACCACCTGACTCAATCTCCAGTGAATTATGCTGAGAGAGAAAGCCAATCATGAAAGAGAACATACCACTTGGCTGTATTTATATATCATTCTTGAAATAACAAAATCCTTGAAATAGGGAACAGAATAGTGGTTGCAAAGGCAATGGCAACCCACTCCAGTACTCTTGCCTGGAAAATCCCGTGAATGGAGGAGCCTGGTAGGCTGCAGTCCATGGGGTCGCACAGAGTCGGACACGACTGAAGCTACTTAGCAGCAGTAGCAGCAAGGAGGTAGTAGTGACAGGAGAGGAAGTGGTTGTGTCTATAAAAGGATACCACAAAGGATTCTTGTGGTGATGGAATTATTCTTTACCTTCACTATACTCATATAATTATCTTGGTTGTGATACTGTACTAGAGTTTCCTAAGATGTTACAATTGGAGAAAACCTGGTTAAGAGTGCACAGGACCTCTCTGTGTGATTTCCTACAATTGTGTGTCAATCTACAACTATCTCAAAATAATAACCCAACTAAAAAGGAAAACGTAGCTAGTGAGATTTTTTGTTTTTCATTATTGAAGATAAGAACTAGGTTTAACCACTGCCAAAGAGTATTCTTCAGACAAAATAAATACCTCTGAGAAGGTAATACATGTAGTTCCATCAGGGGCCTGTAATGGTGATGAGAAAAATAGTCATATAAACTATGTAACTTTTCTGGAAACTCATGGAGGTAACTTGGGCAGCTATATATTGAAGAACCGTAAAAGTAGTTACACAGGATTAGGACACATTTAGAAAATAAAATGGTACCATCAAAATTATATCAGATCTTTCACTTTCTCTTAATGGAAATTTTATTTTTTCTATAATCAAATTTCTTATTGTGTTTTATTCTTTTTCCTAACATTGAAACCAGATAGTTTTTTTTTTTCTTTTTAAGTTGTCATTATGGGCTTGATGTTTCATAAACTGATTAGGTGAGCACTATTTGATTAAATATTGATTCAGATAAAGATGAGAATTCTATTTTTTTCTTTAACTTCCCTCCTCCCCAATCATGTGGTTTTGTCTGTTTCTTTTCTCTTTATTTCCTATAACATTCTTATTTTCCATGAAAATTTAATCATGTTAGAGTGTTAGATTAAGGGAAGTAAGACAGAGTTCTACTCTTAAGAGTTTTGTTTAAGATTTGAATTGACATCATACTGTCCCACCACTTGGAAAAGTCAGTAGTGTGAACTACGTGTAGTAAAGGAAAAGCTTATGGAGAATGTAGTATGAGTTGGCCGTGTAGTCAGTCGTTTAAAAGGGATATTTCCGTAAATCTATAGTAAGTATTATGGCCCTGTTTGGCACAAAACATTTCCAACAAATTTCTTTTTCCTCTTTTTCAATCTCTCTTTTTACTACTGTCTCTATTTCATTCCTTCCTTTCCTCACTTTCCTGCCTCCGTATTTTCAAGTTTCTATCATTCTTTCGGATGAGTTCACTGGACTGAAATAATATTGTCTAGATAATTCTGAGTTTGGTTCTATACTTCAGGAAAACATATAATAGTAACTTTTCGATTTGCATCTCTAGTGGCCATGCATAATGCACACATCGTGCCAGTATTTATCACACTCATCGCCCTGTAGGTTGCAGACAGAGCTTATCACAGCAGACATTCAAAAAGAAATAATCACTTGAAAAATAATACATCAGAAGCAAGAACTTAAACAAGTTCTAAATCCCAGATTCTTTAATGCTCCTGCTATTCCCTCTGTTACACCTGAGTCAAGTGAACTAGATCAGAGACTGCTCTGAATCATTGTCATTTCACTTTTTCTCCCCATTTGTCCACTGATCTATTGAGCTTTTTTTTTTTCTTCCAATTCCCTATTGCATTTAGATAGCAAAATTCATTATTTCAATGAATTTTGTCAGTACACCCAAGCATTTCTTCTCTTCTTCCCTATTAATATAATATGCATATAAAATATTGACATAAATATAAAATAAGACATTATAAAATAGAGAAGGAAAGAACTACTAAAATACTTCTATTTTTGATGATTTTCTATTTTCCAGTTGGGCAAGTCAAAATATATGCTTTAGGTCTTGTCCAACAGTAATGATCACAGGGATGTATCCATATGTAAAATAATCTTGATAATTTACTTTTAGGCTGGCATCATGTTGGAGCAAATTAGATTAGACAATTATTGTTTCCAATCATTTTTACATTGTGCTTTGATCTTATGTCATTAGTAGTATATTCAAAATTTTTGGAAAAAAAGATTTTAGGCCATTATTTATTAGTAAGTCTCAACTTAGCTAACCCTAGATAGTGTAATTTAAATGTATTTTACTAGACACATATGAATTTCTAATTCATGCTATTCACCATGAGAAAAAAAACATGACCCTTTTCCCCTCGTACTCTATAGAACATCTTCTTTCTCAAGTTATTTTACTTCATATACACTCTTGATCACCATAGGTTAGAGAAGTGAGTAACATAGGATAACTTCCCTTTCCTTATATCCCTAACAATAGTTAGCATTCTCAGACATTTTGAATTATATAAATATGGTGGATGAGGGCTGCTGTCTCAATAGGGTGCTAATTTACACTTAGCCGATTATCAATTAAACCAAGTTACTTTTCATGTTTATTGACAAGATCTTCAGCTTAACCTAGTTCTTCACTCAGTAGATGATCATGGTCATGTATCTTAGAAACATGAATGTGCTAAAATCCAAATCTCCATTCATAATGCTTGTCTTTTGAGCTGTCATGTTGTCAACTCATAATTGCTATTCTGAAGCTTGTGTTTTTGAATCCCCTCTTAGTTGCCAAGAGCTCCATAGAGAAGCCTTTCCTCATTACTCCTTCTGATTGGGCTAGCGTGCTGGTTTTTCTTCGTTTATTTTTGAAAACCATATTCTGAAAACCACACTGAATACATATTATGTGTCAAGTATCTTTTCTACTTTCTCACAGCATGCTGAGAACAACAGCTTTAAAATGTGATTATATAACAGTACTTATCATTTTGTTAATTTTCTTGTTCCTGTCCTTGTGTCTTCATTAGACTCTATGCTGGTTCAAGTTATAGTCATTGTCCTTGCTGCTGCTAAGTCGCTTCAGTCGTGTCCGACTCTGTGCGACCCCATAGACGGCAGCCCACCAGGCTGCCCCGTCCCTGGGATTCTCCAGGCAAGAACACTGGAGTGGGTTGCCATTTCCTTCTCCAATGCATAAAAGTGAAAAGTGAAAGTGAAGTCGCTCAGTCGTGTCGGACTCTTAGCGACCCCATGGACTGCAGCCTACCAGGCTCCTCCATCCATGGGATTTTCCAGGCAAGAGTACTAGAGTGGGGTGCCACTGCCTTCTCCAAGTCATTGTCCTTAGATGTTTATAATTTTAGTGACCTAGTGATAAATCTGATGTTAAAGGCATTAGTTGTAAGAAGAGATTCAGTATATTTGGTATAGTGCTTCTGTTTCTGACATGCATATACTATTTCATATGCCACTCAACAAAACATGAAATAATTTTAATTACCTTCCACTTATCCATTGTTAAGGAGGAATTTCCACCCTAGGCGTATGAGCATGGCTAGATGACACACTACATAGGACAGATGAGACTGACTGTAGATGAATAGTCACATATACTCACAGATCAGAGGAAGGGTGCATCATATACTAGGCAGGGGTGGTACTCAAGAAGAGAGTAAACCAGGGCCTGTGGGAGGTATCTGACACTATTTGTACTGTCAAGGGGATGGAGTGTCCCTTTTTCCCATGGAAAAATATGATTAGCTTATCTGAATAATTCCAGAAACTTGCAGAGAATTGACACTCATTACTGGTGTATAAGCAGGAATTGTGTCTGATTCCTTAAATGAGGAAGGGTGTTAATCTGGGGAACCTTACCCGTGGGAGCAGGGTGGGGACACTTACTTTCACCTGGGTCATTTGAGGCCATCCCAGTCTTACCAACTCAAATCAAGGCAGCATGTATTATTGACTTTAGTTTTATGTCTTAAACATGACACAAATCCAGATATATAAACTGAGTTTATTTGTTTTAGTATTCTTTTCATGCAGAGATTAGCAGGTTTTTGCTTCCTAGCATTGGTTAGAATTTTCAGTGACCACAAGCTAGAAATATTACATAGAATTTTATTTACATTTTGTTCCTATAGAGGGAGTATATTTCCACAAATTAAAATCATTCATAAATAATGTTTTATTGTTCTTAGTTGATCTTTCCAAACCCACAAGAGCATTCCTGAGAGCAGAAAGCTGCTCTCTGACAGCTGTTGAACTGCCTATCAAGGAGAAGAATATACACAAACTGAAAAAATAATCCCAGATGCACATTGGTTATCAAAACAAATGCCGTACAAGCACTGAAGGAGGAGAAGTTCCCAATATCCGCAACTGTTCCCTGAACACCATTCAATGAATAAAAGTACCTGTGAAATTGCTGAGACTCTAGAGAAATTGAATATAAATAAAAGATTTATGCCATTTTCAGTATATTACAGAAACACAGTAGAAAGAAAAGTTTGCATAATTCAAATTTGGATGATACAATGAATGGTCAGGGGAGCATAGTAAGAAGTCTACATACTTGTAAACTGATAAAAACAATGTCATAACACTAAATGGGCATGGGAAATGCATAAGTAAAATCTAATGGGAATAGTAATGAAACATTTGCTCAATTTCATTTTAGTCATACTCAAAAGGTAAGTTCGGTTCAGTCTAAATTGATTGCTATTTTGATGGATTAAATCACACAGAGTTAACCAATGTACAAAATGTACAGCAAAAACATATTCAATGAGGAAGTTAATTTGGGGATATAGAGTACTATAACAAAACTCAAATTATGAGAGAAACACAAAACAGGTATGGAATTATATAGTATCTGTATTGAAGAGATAGAGGACATGATAATCTATACAAAGTCATATGCTCAATCAGATATTTCATAATTTTCTTTCATAGAAATTCTAGGTATATAATTAGTTTTATGTAATATATCTTGATTTTTTTAGAATTCACCCAGTCATTTCTTCAACCATTAATCATGAATGATTTACCAGGCATAGACTTTCTGATTTAAAAGCAAACAAACCTGCAAACATAACAGAGATGGTTTCTATTTCATAAAATGTACATTATAATATGAAATTTATGATTGTAGTTTGTGAGTCAGAGAGTTGTGGTTAAAGTTTCAGGTTACTTACTGATTCTATCTCATTAAATAGCCAAATAAAATCTTCTGTGATGATGGAATGTTCTAAATCTGTTCTATTTACTAGTATCAAGCACTTGAGAAGTCAGTAGTCAGACTGACACTTTGTTTCACTTTAATTTTAAATTTAAACTTAAATAGCCACATGTTGGTTATTGGCTACCATATTGGACTGAACTGTAGTATCATAAATATCAAAAATATGCATAGCAGTTAATATAGTCCTTTAGCATATAATAAGTGCTCATTGTCAAGTAATTATTAACATCCATAGTGATAATGATAATGTAGATTTGGGGGAGAATGATATTAAACAATTTCAAAATGAAAAAAACTTCTTGCAAAACTATATTGATATTAAAGTTCAGTAAAAGGCAACGATTTCTGAGAAATCATAAGATAAACAACATTCTGATACTTATCGTCACAGTACTGAAATAGTAATATAATATGCATACAATGACTACTAAAAAGCACAACTAAACCGTAATCCTTGAGTAGCATCAGTTTCTCACAAAGATAATGTCAGATGCAAATAACATTCACCAGTTGGGGCAAACTGACATCAACAGATGAGAGTCCTGAAGATTCTTTTCCCACTCAAGAAAAGGGGTATCTACAGAAACACCTCCCCATAGAGTAACAGAATTATCTACAAGTCTCAGCACTGCAACTTGCATTGGTGTAGAGAAGGCGATGGCACCCCACTCCAGTACTCTTGCCTGGCAAATCCCATGGACGGAGGAGGCTGGTAGGCTGCAGTCCATGGGGTTGCTAGGAGTTGGACACGACTGAGCGACTTCATTTTCACTTTTCACTTTCATGAGGAGGAAATGGCAACCCACTCCAGTGTTCTTGCCTGGAGAATCCCAGGGACAGCAGAGCCTGGTGGGCTGCCGTCTATGGGGTCGCACAGAGTCGGACGCGACTGACGTGACTTAGCAGCAGTAGCAGCAGCAGCAGGAGGCTGAGCACTGAAGAACTGATACTTTTGAACTGTGGTACTAGAGAAGACTCTTGAGAGTCCCTTGGACAGCAAGGAGATCAAACTAGTTAATCCTAAAAGAAATCAACCCTGACTAGGAAGGACTGATGCTGAAGCTGAAGCTTCAATATTTGGCCACCTGATGCAAACAGTTAACTCATTGGAAAAGACCCTGATGCTGGGAAAGATTGAGGGCAGAAGGAGAAGGGGGTGACAGAGGATGAGATGGCTGGATAGCATCACCAACTCAATGGACGTGAGTTTGAGTAAACTCTGGGAGATAATGAAGGACAGGGAAGTCTGCCATGCTGCAGTCCACGGGGTTGCAAAGAGTAGGACTTGACTGAGTGACTGAACGACAAAGTGAAACAATGCCTTAGGATCTCCTACCATGTTATGAAAATGTTCAATAACTATTAGAAATAGGTTACACTATGTATATGCTAGCTTTGTGCTGTTTGGAAATTGTCCATCTCTTTAATCATAATGTTTCTTACAGTAAAAATATTCTATAAGGTAAACAGATATTCAAAACAGCTTATCTACACTGGCTCAAACTTTAACCAGACAGCATTCTTCACAAAAATGTACACACTGAGAAGGACTGTCACTTTATTCATTCACACACTTTTTCAAATTTCAGTCAGTCAGTCAGTTCAGTCACTCAGTCCTGTCTGACTCTTTGTGACCCCATGGACTGCCGCAGGTCAGGCCTCCCTGTCCATCACCAACTCCCAGAGTTTACTCAAACTCAAGTCCATTGAGTTGGTGATGCCATCCAACCTCTCATCCTCTATCGTCCCCTTTTCCTCCCACCTTCAATCATTCCCAGAATCAGGGTCTTTTCAAGTCAGTCAGTTCTTTGCATCAGGTGGCCAATGTATTGGAGTTTCAGCTTCAGCATCAGTCCTTCCAATGATTATTCAGGACTAATTTCCTTTATGATGGACTGGTTGGATCACCGTACAGTTCAAGGAACTATCAAGAATCTTCTCCAACACCACAGTTCAAAAGCATCAATTCTTCAGTGCTCAGCTTTCTTATAGTCCAACTCTCTGTACATGACTACTGGAAAAACAATAGCTTTGACCAGAAGGACTTTTGTTGGCAAAGTAATGTCTCTGCTTTTTAATATGCTGTCTAGGTTGGTCATAGCATTTCTTCCCAGGAACAAGTGTCTTTTAATTTCATGGCTGTAGTCACCATCTGTAGCAATTTTGCAGCCCCCCAAAATAAAGTCTGTCACTGTTTCCATTGTTTCCCCATCTATTGCCATGAAATGATGGGAACAGATGACACGATCTTAGTTTTCTAAATGTTAAGTTTTAAGAAAACAAAGATCATGGCACCTGGTCCCATCACTTCATGGGAAATAGATGGGGAAACAGTGGAAACAGTGTCAGACTATATTTTTTGGGGCTCCAAAATCACTGCAGATGGTGACTGCAGCCATGAAATTAAAAGACGTTTACTCCTTGGAAGGAAAGTTATGACCAACCTAGATAACATATTCAAAAGCAGAGACATTACTTTGCCAACAAAGGTCTGTCTAGTCAAGGCTATGGTTTTTCCAGTGGTCATGTATGGATGTGAGAGTTGGACTGTGAAGACGGCTGAGCGCTGAAGAATTGATGCTTTTGAACGTGGTGTTGGAGAAGACTCTTGAGAGTCCCTTGGACTGCAAGGAGATCCAACCAGTCCATTCTGAAGGAGATCAGCCCTGGGATTTCTTTGGAAGGAATGATGCTGAAGCTGAAACTCCAGTACTTTGGCCACCTCATGTGAAGACTTGACTCATTGGAAAAGACTCTGATGCTGGGAGGGATTGAGGATAGGAGGAGAAGGGGATGACAGAGGATGAGATGGCTGGATGGCATCACTGACTCGATGGACGTGAGTCTCAGCGAACTCTGGGAGTTGGTGATGAACACGGAGGCCTGGCGTGCTGCGATTCATGGGGTCGCAAAGAGTCGGACACAACTGAGAGACTGAACTGAACTGAACTGAAGCTAACTTTTTCACTCTCCTCTTTCACTTTCATCAAGAGGCTCTTTGTTCTTCACTTTCTGCCATAAGGGTGGTGTCATATCTGAGGTTATTGATATTTCTCCTGACAGTCTTGATTCCAGCTTGTGCTTCATCCAGCCCAGCATTTCTCATGATGTACTCTGCATATTAGTTAAATAAGCAGGGTAACAATAAACAGCCTTGACATACTCCTTTCCTGATTTGGAAAGTCAGAGTCATAATGAAAAATATTAATTTGCCTAGTGATGTATTTTGTGAACTGCTAGAGTATATAAAAATTAGTTTTGATTCCAGATATAGCATAAATATAAATTATGCATTGGTATATGTATATTCACTTAATCCTATGAATTAAAATAACTTCAGTCTATGTCATAATTCTAATCATGACAACTCTTCCCACCCAACCTACTCCATTTCAGGACCCATGTGAAATGAAAAAGAAATGCAGGGTCAATAGTGCAAGTTCCTCCACAAATTATATTCCCACAGGTTATTCTCTCTTATACTGAACAACACAAAATATGAGGCATTCAAATATAACTACGATACATTGCTAGAAGGACTCCAAAGCCAGGTATCTTGGTTTTACTCTCCAGCTTCATAATTGCTGTGATACATTGGCCAAGTTACATAAGCTCTTCATTCCCTTATTTAGAAACAGGATTATAGTAGTCCTGAACTCTAATGTTGTTGTGATTACTGAGTTACTTCATATAAAACCACTATATTGTTTTTATTTTAACACCATTACAAAGGACTGATTTTGCAGGCTCATATGATACACAACCCTTATTCAATCTGAGCTTTATTCATAATTAGTAAAGTACACTAATATTAGGGAACCACAACAATGCCACATCACTAATCACGGAGCTCTGAATTTGTCATGTTCTGAATTTGTCATATTCTCCTCAGGTGTGTTTTGGGCTCGCAAGATCAGATCAGATCAGTCGCTCAGTCATGTCCGACTCTTTGCAACCCCATGAATCGCAGCATGCCAGGCCTCCCTATCCATCACCAACCCCCGGAGTTCACTGAGACTCATGTCCATCGAGTCAGTGATGCCATCCAGCCATCTCACCCCTTGTCATCCCCTTCTCCTCCTGCCCCCAATCCCTCCCAGCATCAGAGTCTTTTCCAATGAGTCAAGTCTTCGCATGAGGTGGCCAAAGTACTGGAGTTTCAGCTTTAGCATCATTCCTTCCGAAGAAATCCCAGGGATGATCTAAAGATGAGTACAAATCATGCATGGTACAAATTAGCATGGGAAGTCAGTCAGTGGTGGAATTTCTACTTTCTCAAATACTGCTGGTAGTATCTAGAAATACAGTAGATTCTTGAAATAGAATGCTGTGCAGCATAGAAACTGAAAAAAAAAAAAACTATAGTAATGTATGTCTTCTATGCACCAATCTAATAAATATGAGTTAAATAATAAACAGGCAAAATCATATTTAATGTATATTTTCACTTTTAATAAGGTTAGAAATAGGCAAAATAAAACTCTAATGTATATTCAGATGTAATCTTGTAAAGAAAGATGTGATTTATTTAAGCTTAGTGATTTCCTTTAAGTGAAAGTGACAGATTTATGTTTGGTGGGAGAAAGTAGAGTGATTCTGGGGCTCTGTTTCTTACCTCATGTGATAATGGTATGGGAGGATGCTTTACTTTTTGGAGAAATAATAAGTTTTTAAGTAATCCACAGAACACTAGGGGCTTTCCTGGTGGCTCAATTGGCAAAGAATTGGTTGGGAAAATCCCCTGTAGAAGAAAATGGCTATCCACTCCAGTATTCTTGCAGGGAAATATCATGGACAGAGGAGCCTGGTGGGCTACGGTCCATGGGGTCAAAAAAGAGTTGGACACAAGTTAGTGATTAAACAACAACAATGCTGCACTGGACTGTTACATTTTCCAATTTTGTCTACATAGATTTTACTTCTCAATAAAAGTCAAAAATAATAGACTAAATTTAGAAAAAGAAATGAGAGGGTACTTTTTCCTACAAAAATAGATGTGTATTATGTACTCAGCTGAATATAATTTTTAGTCACCTCTCTGATTGGTGTGGAAATCTGCTTTTGAAATATTGTTTGCCTTGATAGGATAAAGGTTTGCATT
>NW_011495070.1:815476-846710 GCF_000754665.1 Bison bison bison | reverse complement strand
TTTGCATTGGAGGAAATATGGAGGTTAGTTGTCTGCATTCATGTGGTTTGTTTTGTTGCAAGGGTCATTTATTGCTTTTAAAGTTAAGAAATAATTGATGATAAAATATTTAGACAGTGGTATTAATTGACCAGATTTCCCCCGTGGCTCAGTGGTAAAGAAACCACCTTCAATGCGGGAGATGCAGGTTTGATCCCTAGGTCAGAAAAATCCCCTGGAGGAGGGCATGGCAACCCACTCCAGTATTCTTGCCTGGAGAATCCCCATGGACAGAGAAGGCTGGTGGGCTACAGTCCATAGAATGCAAAGAATCAGACACAACTGAAGTACCTTAGCACGCACACACATTAAGTGACCATTACTTCAGACTTTTACAATGACTTATCTTTAAATATAATGTCTCTATATCTTAGGAAGACAGTGGACACTGTTGTTTGCTTCATTCATCTACCACTAATTACTGTTTTTCAGCCTTGTAGTATGAGTGAATTTGATTCCATCTCCCATCTCCAAGAAGGGTCATGATGGGTATATCTTCTTGCAAAGCTGTTAATTCAAAATCTGATTCTAAATTATTCTAGATGGAATCAAACCCAGAACATTGGGTAATAGTTGGAAAAAATAAAGTTTTGTCTTCTGGGCAGTGTAGAAAAGGAATGTTAGATCTTAAGTTGCAGCATCAACTTTACTACTGCCATATAAGCCAGCCTGTGGATGAAAGTGGCTCCTAGAAGAGTTCAGAGATGAGATCATTTCAATGACACTGAGTGGTCACTTGGTCTAAATAACCTGAGACTTTAGTGATTTGAGAATTGGAAAATACTCTCCCATCAACCCTGTTCTTTGTGTGAATATGAGGCAAGTGCCTAAATCTCCTCTATCATTTGTCAGTGAGTTGGATTTTCTGGTGCTTGCAGTTGATCATATCTTACCTGATGTAATGAAGACCTGGATAGTAAACAGAGTATTGCCTGTTATGCTTTCATATATTTTAGACTGTATATTTGTGAATCTTTAAATTGTTTGAGAGATAATTAAATTTTCAATAAACAAACATTATCTTTTATTCATGTCTGAATGAAATCACGATGGTGTAGGGTACATAGTAAGTAGGCAAATGTTAATCTAAAAGGTGTCTGCTGCAGGGGAAATTCAATTCCATAATCTTCATATTTTGACTTATTTTTTGTCTTTAAGCTGTATCTCAATTCTGAATAAAATAAAACATCTCTGAAAGGTAAATATAAAATCTTTGATAATTCCAAATGAACATAAAAGGCTTTCTATGATGATAAATGATTTTTGGCATATGCACAGTTGTTCATCTCTATTTTATAAAATAGTATTTGTATTATGTGAAGCATAGATGTAGTTATTTATTCATGCCAGTCCTGACATCTCAGAAATTAAAAAATGTAACCATATGTTTCTGCCGCAAATCCTTTTCATACTTTTTCTCAAAGCTCTAGCCCCACCCCTGTGACCTAACAGAAGACTATCTTATTTGAACTCACAGTGGTGTTTGTACAAAAATCTGACTTTACCTGAAATATTAGAGATTGCCTTAAGAGACAGAGCTTCACAAGAATGTTTTGCAGTTGTAGTCATTAGTCTGGGTTCTTAAAATTGGCCATTGATTGAAGCCAGGGTCATCAACAAAGTGAGTAACTATAGGCATAACTTTGTTCCGTAGGTAAATGATGGAAACTGAGCTATTAAAAAAGGCTAATACATTTCAGCAGAAATACATGCCTCAGTCTGAATTGAAAAATTAATTCTAGGATTTGTTAGATATGTTAATTGGTTCAAATCACAATTAACATATGAAAAGGAAAGGAAAAGACACTGAAAATAGACTGTGAATTAAAGCAGCAAAAGAAGTAATAGAAATAAACCTTACATGTGACAGCTTGTCACCTCCATAGAATAGGGCTGTGTAGCAAAAAGGCAGCCGTTGCAAAGCACCGTGACACTGATATTCAAGAGCTGCACCGAAATTGGTCACATAGGCATTTTCTTTGCAAATATTCATGTCATTAATCTTCTTTCAAAAATCACTGAAGTCTAAACATGAGCCAGACTTGCATTTGTTCACAAAGAATGCACAGAAAAATAAGTGTGTTACACTCACTGTTACTCTTTCTGTTTACACACATTATAACAAGTGTATGTGATATGAGATGAGGCCACATGCTCTGAATACTTGGTTTACTTGCCACATATGTAGAACTCACAGTGTATATTAAGAAATTCAGAAACTCCTGTTTGGATACGTTATGTCTTTTTTTTTACAAAGGCTTTTCTAGAATGGGATCTAAATGAGATATTCATTATAGTAATCCTGTTTTATGTCTGTGTTGTGGTATAATAAACTATTCATTACTTATGTAAATATATAGCCACACCTATAGATGGAGAGAAAGAGAAATTATTTACATAAATTTTTAAAATCATAGCAGACAATGGAAAACACAATACACATTCATTAACGTGCACAGTTAGCAAATATGTACATAATATGCTCAAAGCACTGTGCAAGGGGCTAAAGAAGAAAGAATCCCTGCAAAGAGACATTATCTAGAATTCCAAACAAAAACAACAAATCAAATGGAATCCTGTTGGTTCTCTTTTGGGGTATGTAAGCAAAACATCACTGAGGTAGAGAGGAGAGAATCTCTTCACATAAGCAATGGCAAAAGTTTTGGAGAAGTTCATGGAAGAAAAGGCAAGTGCAATTCAGGTAGAGGCAACAGTACCTTGAGTTATTAGACAGTCGTGTGTACAGGCTATTACAAGCAGCTTATTCTGACTCTGACATAGTTAGAATATACAGTAAGATGTATATACAGTAAGATGGCTCTGGACAGCTTTGCTGGATTTAACTATGAAGAGTTTTTATATCTCCTGGGAAGTCTGAAAGATCACAGTAGGTTCATACAAGAGCAAATGGAAATACACATTGAGAAAATACACACTGAGCTCATTTTAACAGCAATTCTAAAGACTAAATGATGTGGTGCAGGCAGATGACAGAGAACCTGTTAAGATAATTAATGATATTTTAGGTGAAATTTGACAGGGGTTGTGAGTAGGCCAGGGGTATTGAGGGAGAAATAAATAGAAATGCCTGAAGAAGATATTTACAATCAAGTACCCACAGGATTTCAAGTTATGTTTAGGAGTCAAGAGAAAGAAGGCATCCATAACTATCAAGGTTCTAACTAAAGTGCCTGTAGGGTGATGGTAAAGAACACTAGACATGAAATACTTTTTAAGGAAAAGTAAAATGAGTTTAGGCTTTGGACATGTACATACTGAGATTCTTATGGAACATATGTGGTTGCGTCTGGTTTTCAGTTAGTAATGATTTGCGGAATTTGAGGCACAGTTAACTCTCATTAAGAGGCGTTAGAGTTATTACTATATAAAATATCTTGTCAATCAAAACCAAAGATTCAGAACTATAACTTATGAAAAGTTATAATGATCATGAAGCTAAATTTAGTGACTATGCAAAGATAGTCTGATCTTTATTATCCAGTTCTCTAGTTGTATGGTGTTGTGCAGACATTGTCTAGAGAAAGAGCACTCCACCAAGGAGGGGGAAAGAATGATGTAGGCCACAGGTTAAGTGACTAATATTTTAAATTTTTTCCACCATCAGATAAAATTTGTTTCAGATAATTGGTGAGTTAATCACCTGAATGTTTTATTTCAATTTTAGAAATAATGTCTTTTCCTAAAATGAAAAGTGAAAGTCATTCAGTCACATTGGACTCTCTGTGACCCCATGGACTACTGTATCCTGTCAGTCTCCTCTGTCCATGGGATTCTCCAGGCAAGAATACTGGAGTGGGTAGCCATTTCCTTCTCCAGGGGATCTTCCCAACCCAGGGATCGAACCCAGATCTCCCAGATTTCAGGCAAATTCTTTACCATCTAAGCCACCAGGGAAGCCCTAAAATAGTAATATACAAATCTGGTGTTTTTAATTTTAATAAGAACTTTTCATGCTAATAGACTCACAAAATCATTTGTCAACATTGAGAAGGATTGTAATATTAAGGCCCTACAAACCCTAGTGGCTCAGATGGTAAGGAATCTGCAGTGCAGGAGACCTGGGTTCCATCTGTGGGTTGCAAAGATCCCCTGGAGAAGAGAACAGCTACCCACTCCAATATTCTTGCCTGGAGAATTCTATGGACAGAGGAGCCTGGCAGGCTACAGTCCATGGGGTCACAAAGAGTCTGACACGACTCAGCAACTTTCACTTTTACTTCACTTCTTTCAGAAACCATGAATAGGTATACTTAGTGGAACACTCACACCAAAACTTTTAAAAGGATTTAAAGAATGTAAGCCCTCTAAGTCAAAACATCTACTTATACCTTTTGTGATTTTGTTGTTACTGATGTTGTTATCCCAGATCCCATATCTGGGACATAACATACACTCAATAACTGTATAATGGACTGAATGGTGCAAACTACCAACATGACATTAATTTTACTTTGTATAGCATATTAAATAATAGACAGAAATTAAATGTTGTACTATATTATTGTTAGATAAATTCATTGAAATGAATTACACATATTATTATATTGTTATTTCTAATTTACTGAGTCTAGCCACTTAAAGTTAAAGAAATTGAAACAATGGAAGAGTCAAAACTGGATCGTGGTATTTTTATCTCTGAAGTTAAATTTCATTCAACTATAGTTATCACATTCATGACACTGCAAACACATAAAGGAGCCTTATTTATATCCGTCAATGAGGAATCTACATACTAGAAAACATATATAACATTCAGAAAGGGATATAATAATTTATTTTAAATTATTATTATGAATGATACATATTCATATGTACATATTATGATACTTTTAAATCCTCATGTAAACTAAAATATTACTCCTCCACTTTTAAGAACACATTATTAAACATATATTAAACACATGGTAACATAAAGATGATAATTTAATGAATACAGTGATTTGATAAAATTGTTTAGATTCATTAAAAAAATGAGACATTTTACATACGGTTGGAAATTATTTTCCAAACTTCCCTAACATAGTTGTCCTCTCCCCCAAAGGTTAACATAATTTCCTAAAATTAGTATTTAAGATCCTGAACATATTACTTAACATGGTGACAGTCATAGATAGTAGACTCTATTGTTATTTTTCCTTTACAATAGCAAATACTTATTAGAATAAATAATAGAAACAAAGATACTACATATACGTATTGTAAAATGATAAAGTGTCAGACTACTAATAGAGCATATATAAAAGTTACAGGAAAGCATTTTTAATGTTTTATTTAAAAATAGCCATGTATAAATGGATAAATGTACCCACATTTATTAAAAGGACATATCTATATCATGGTTATTTACACTTTATAATTCATTTACTTAAGGAGCTTCTAAAACTTGAGGGTGTGAAACTTGTAAATCTTTTATGTAAGTTTTTAAATTGACAAAAATTAAAAGAGGAATTATATTGAGAAAATTGCTTTAAGAAATATGTAAAAGGATATTTATATAGTATATTAGCACAAGGATAAAGAAAACAAAGGAGCATATTAGAAAACCGAAGGAATTGTTCCACATATATATGGAAATAGGTTGGTCAGGAACAGTAGCATTAAACCGAGAAAATTAATTCTGTATAAAGAAAATAAAAGACAGATATCTCCTCATACCACAGCTAGATGTACATTCTATGTGGATTATAGATATAAATGTGAAAGCTGAAACTCTAAAACGTGACAAAGACAAGTCCTGCTCTTCAATCTGTTCTTACTTTTCATAGTAAACAGTTTAACAACAACAATAAAACAGTAAAAGACAAAAATACGGTTCACATGTGGGCACATAATAAAGAAACACATATTCAAAACTAAATTGTGTTTTGAAATAAGAAATTTAGAAATTAGTTGTGACCACGTAAATACATTTTCTACAGTAGAAAGCAAATAAAGGTTATGTTCAGAAAGTTGGAGACAAGACACTAAAGACATCCTGTGAGCCCGTCTCATCTCCCTTCCCATTGCTTGAATAGAGATGGTAGGTGGACTGAAGGGGCTGATCCCAGAATGACTGCCGTGCAACACGCTCTCTGAATCTGAACAGGCTCCAACATCAGGACGAGCGGTAGTATAGACTCCTTGCTCACAGTCTTCCAGAGTAGGTGGAAAGTGACTAAAAGTATATCACTTTGATAAGATCCACATATACCATGTTGTTCGCCTGAGACTGACTGTTGAGATAATACAGGCAAATAAACGGTTACCCAGGAATCTACTGCCTCTTTTTTAAAATAGCATCTTGGCAAGAGTTCACTTCAGTTCTTGCAATAGAAAAGAAGTACAAATATGTCCAAATAAGAGGAATTATTCTATGTACTCAAACTTTGATGCATATGTAGCTGACAACTATGAATGTCGGAGGAGAAATTGCTTTATGAATGAGTATGTGATGTGAGCTAAATCTGATTTTCCCCTTTTACCTTCTGTACTTCCTAAATTTTGAATATGTGTATCAACCTTCCAATAATAAATATATATATATTTCAATGTTTGCATGCACACATTAAGGAAACAAACAAATTCAAATGATTGAATTCATGCTTTGTCAAGGGAAGGTAATGAGGAATTAGTAAAGTCAAGCATTGATCTTTTAATATGCATCTGTAATTTGATACAATATTATAGGGAGTTATCCATTTAAATCGGAGAAGGCAATGGCACCCCACTCCAGTACTCTTGCCTGGAAAATCCCATGGACGGAGGAGCATGGTAGGCTGCAGTCCATGGGGTCGTTAAGAGTCGGGCATGACTGAGTGACTTCACTTTCACTTTTCACTTTCATGCATTGGAGGCACAGTCAACTGTGCCAAGGAAATGGCAACCCACTCCAGTATTCTTGCCTGGAGAATCCCAGGGACAGAGGAGCTTAATGGGCTGCTGTCTATTGGGTCTCACAGAGTTGGACACAACTGAAATGACTTAGCAGCAGCAGCAGCATCCATTAAATATTAATCTGTTTTTAAATTATAAAACTGGGTCAGGGAGATTCCCTGGGTTCCATGGCAACCCACTCCAGTATTCTTGCCTGGAGAATCCCACGGACGGAACAGCCTGTCGGGCTACAGTCCATAGAGTTACAAAGAGTCGGACGTGGCTGAAGCAACTTAGCACG
The DNA here is from genome assembly GCF_000754665.1 of Bison bison bison. NCBI lineage: Eukaryota > Metazoa > Chordata > Mammalia > Artiodactyla > Bovidae > Bison > Bison bison. Next base: position 839,497 of record NW_011495070.1, on the reverse strand, counting down.
CACACACACTATTCAACCCAGAAATATATTTGTAAGCATATATTTTATTGGTAAACTTGCATAAATGTAAAATGATTTCAACTTTAAAATTATTCTTTTAAGGATTATTTGAAAGTTCAAAAAATGAGAATTGATCTAATCCATCCATAAAGGGATAAGTTATGATGCAAAATCCGACAGTGATATACTATGTACCTTTATAAAAGCATAGGTGTTCATATTCTAAAGTAGAAATTTCTTCACTATAAATAACAAAGTTAAAAAATACGAAATAGTGCAATGTGGAACAATGTGTTTAATGTGCTGCTCAGTTCAGTTTAGTTCAGTCACTCAGTCGTTATCTGACTCTTTGCAACCCCATGAACTGCAGCGTGCCAGGCCTCCCTGTCCATCACCAACTCCCAGAGTCCACCCAAACCCATGTCCATTGAGTCGGTGATGCCATCCAAACATCTCATCCTCTGTTGTCCCCTTCTCCTCCTGCCTTCAATCTTTCCCAGCATCAGGGTCTTTTCCAATGAGTCGACTCTTCGCATCAGGTGGCCAAATTATTGGAGTTTCAGCTTCAACATCAGTCCTTCCAGTGAACACCCAGGACTGATCACCTTTAGGATGGACTGGTTGGATCTCCTCACAGATCAAGGGACTCTCAAGAGTCTTCAACAACACCACAGTTCAAAAGCATCAATTCTTCAATGCTCAGCTTTCTTTATAGTCCAACTCTCACATCCATACATGACTACTGGAAAAACAATAGCCTTGACTAGATGGACCTTTGTTGACAAAGTAATGTCTCTGCTTTTTAATATGCTGTCTAGGTTGGTCATAACTTTCCTTCCAAGGAGTGAGCGTCTTTTAAGTTCATGGCTGCAATCACCATCTGCTACTATCTGAGTGAAAATAGAATCCATATTTGCTTGTGTAATGAAATATTATTTTTGTATGACACAAAATAAACTAATTGTATTGCTTTCTTCTGGGGGAAAGAAATGTGAGGCTGAAGGACATAACCACAATGCAGACTTAAACTCTTAAATGTTGCCCTGTATGAATATATTACCGAATCAAACAGTCAGTTATATATGATCAGGATGAGGTAGGAGGCAATGAAGCCAGTCTTCAAAAAGAAAACAGAAAAAATATATATATATACTCTGTGACCCAACAACCCACTTTAGCGTACAGACCCTTGAGAAAACTAGTCACAGGTCTCTAAGGGGAACTATATACTGGAAAATAAATTATGAAGAATTCATACTATATTTGGAGAAAAATAATACTAATTTTAAGCAAAATTGGTAGGCTTTTTCAAGAGTTTCTTTTTTTATTGAAGTTTTTATTCTTCTATTATTTTAGAATTGTTTTTATAATCTAACTACAAATTTTTGATTCTGCAATGCCTTGCAATAATTATCTCTGTCTGTATATTGTATTTTTTATTTTGAGTTTCTTTTGAGAAATAGAAATATTCATTTCATGGTAGTCAAATTTATACAATTTTCCCTTTATTTCCCTTCTGTTACATTCTGCTTAAGAAATCCTTACCTAAGGTTATAAACCCATTCATGAATCACAGTCTTGTCATGGTGAAGGGGCTTGTGTAACTCCATGAAGCTATGAGCCATGCATGCAGGGCCAGTCAAGACATATTGGTCATAGTAGAGAGTTCAGTCAGTGGATAAAATATGGTCCACTGGAGAAGGAAATGGAAGCCCACTTCAGTATTCTTGCCTTAAAACTCCATGGACAGTATGAAAAAGCAAAAAGATATGATACCAGAGGATGAGCCCCCCAGGTTGGAAGGTGTGCAATATGCTACCTGGGAAGAGTAGAGGACATTTACTAATAACACCAGTAAGAATGAAGTGGTTGGGCCAAAGCAGAAATGATGCTCAGTTGTGGATGTGTCTGGTGGTAAAAGTAAAGTCTTGATGCTATAAGGAACAATATTTTATAGGAACCTGGAATGTTAGGTCCATGAATCAAGGTAAATTATATGTAGTAAATCAGGAGGTGGCAAGAGTGAGCATCTACGTCTTAAGAATTAGTGACCTAAAATGGATGGGAATGGGCAAATTTAATTCAGATGACCATTTTATATACAACTGTGGACAAGAGTCCTATAGAAGAAATGGAATAGCCCTCATAGTCAACAAAAGAGTCCGGCAATTCTTGGGTGCAATCTCAAAAACAACAGAATGATCTGGGTTTGTTTCCAAGGCAAACCATTCAGCATCACAATAATCCAAGTCTATACCCCTAATACTGAAGAAGCTGAATAGTTCTATGAAGACCTTCAAGACCTTCTAGAACTAACACCAAAAAAATTATGTTCTTTTCATCATAGAGGATTAGAATGCAAAAGTAGGAGATCAAGATACTTGGAGTAACAGGCAAGATTGACTGTGGAGTACAAAATGAAGCAGGGCAAAGTGTAACAGAGTTTTGTCAAGAGAACACACTATTATAACAAACACCTATTTCCAACGAGCCAAGAAATGACTCTACACATGGACATCATCACATGGTCAATACCCAAATCAGATTGATTATGTTATTGTAGCCAAAAATGGAGATGCTTTATACAGCCAGTAAAAGCAAGACCTGGAGCTGACTGTGTCTGAAATCATGAACTCCTTACGGCAAAATTCAGGATTAAATTGAAGGAAGTAGAGAAAACCACTATAGGTCATTCAGGTATTACTTAAATCAAATCCCTTACGATTATATAGATAAAGTAATGAATAGATTCAAGGGATTAGATCTAATAGAGTGCCTGAAGAACTATGGACAGAGGTTTGTAACATTGTATAGGAAGTGATGATCAAAATCATCCCCAAGTGAAAGGCAAAATGGTTGTCTGAGGAGGCCTTACAAATAGCTGAGGAAAGAAGAGAAGCAAAAGGCAAGTGAGGAATGGGAAAATATACCCAACTGAATGCAGAGTTCCAGAAAATAGCAAGGAGGGATAAGAAGGCCTTCTTAAATGAATACTGTAAAGAAATAGAGGAAAGCATAGAATGAGTAAGACTAGAGATCTCTTCAAGAAAATTGGAGATATCAAGTGAACATTTCATGCAAGGATGTGCATGATAGAGGACAGAACCAGTAAGGACCTAACAGAAGCAGAAGAGATTAAGAAGACATGGCAAGAATACAGAGAAGAATTATACAAGGAAGTACTTAATGACCCGGATAACCACAATGATGTAGTCACTCATCTAGAATGAGACATACTGGAGTGTGAAGTCAAGTGGACCTTAGGAAGCATTACTACAAATAAAGCTACTGGAAATGATGGAATTCCAGCTAAGCTTTTTAAAATCCTAAAAGATGATGCTGTGAAAGTGCTGCACTCAATCTGCCAGCAAATTTGGAAAACTCAACAGTGGCTACAGGACTGGTTGAAGATCAGTTTTCACTCCAGTCCCAAAGAAAGGCTATGCCAATGAGTGTTCAGACTATCTTGCAATTGTCTTCATTTCACATGCTAGCAAGGTTATGTTCAAAATCCTTCATGGTAAGCTTCAGCAGTATGTGAACCAGGAACTTCCAGATGAACAAACTGGATTTAGAAAAGGAAACATTCATTTGATCATGAAGAAACCAAGAGATTTCCAGGAAAAACACCTACTTCTGCTTCACTGACTACGCTAATGCCTTTGGCTGTGTAAATCAGAACAAACTGTAAAAAATTCTTAAAGAGATGGAAATACCAGACCACCTTACCCGCCTCCTGAGAAACCTGTATGCAGATCAAGAAAGTGAAGAGGAACTTAGAACCTCTTAATGAGGGTGAAAGAAGAAAGTGAGAAAGTTGACTTGAAACTCAGAATTCAAAAAAACTAAGATCATGGAATCTGATCCCATCACTTCATGGCAAATAGAAGGGAAAAAGTAAAAACAGTGACAGATTTTATTTTCTTGGGCTCCAAAATCACTGCAGACGGCGACTTTCGTCATGAAGTTAATGCTTGCTCTTTGGAACGAAAGCTATCACAAATCATATTAAAAAGCAGAGACATCATTTTGCCAACAAAGATCCATATAGTCAAAATTGTGGTTTCTCCAGTAGTCACGTATGGATGTGAGAGTTGGCCGAGTGCCGAAGAATTGATGCTTTCGAATTGTGGTGCTGGAGAAGATTCTTGAGAGTCTGTTGAATAGCAAGGAAATCAAACCAGTCAATCCTAAAGGAAATCAACCTTGAATATTCATTGGAAAGACTGATGCTGAAGCTGGAACTCAATACTTGGCCAACTGATGGGAACAGCCGACTTATTAGGAAAAACAAAAACCTTGATGTTGGGAAAGATTGAAGGTAAAAGGAGTAAGGGGTGGCAGGAGATGGTTAGATAGCATCAGTAACTCAATGGATATGAATTTGAGCAAACTCTGGTAGATAGTGGAGGAGAGAGGAGCCAGGCATGCTGCAGTCCACAGAGTTGCAAAGAGTCAGACAGGATTTACTGATTAAATAATAACAACAAAATTCAAAGATTCTTTCTCTATGTTTCTGATGTAAGTTTAAAGAATTTGTTTTCAGTTTAGATTTTTAGTATATCTTAAACTTAAATTTTATATATGTTGTTACAATATAGTATAAAATTATATTTTACTTTTTAGGATATAGCCAGTTGTCTCACCATAATTCTTGCAAGTACTGATTTTTTTTAATGTATGCTGTTACATACTGTTTCAATATATACTTCCTCTATTCTGGGTTCTGGGTACATTCTTTCAGTATATTATCTATATAACCCTACCAGTAGCAAAGCATCCAAGTTTCTTGACTTCATAATTCTTTATTATCTGTTTTTATCTCCCAATAAAGAAATTTAAATGAATAAATTTAAATTTTACTTACATTTTATTATTCTTCATTTTTTGACAATTCTTAGCCATTTGCTTTTACATCTACTTGTAATTTCCACTTAAAAATTGGAGTTTTAATTGAAATTTGTCCAAATTTGTAGACCTACAACCAGAGAATAACGTTTCTAAAATACAGAGGATTTTCAAATAGGGAAGGGATATATTTCTCTATTTGTTTAGATCTTTTTTTCCCCTTCAGTAACATTTTGTAATTTTCTCTATAAATATCTTGAATACCTTGTATTAAATTTATTACTAGGTAACTTACAATTTTTGCTGTTATTGCAGAACAAGATTTTATTATTATATTTTAAATTGGTTGTTGCTGTTATATAGAAATGGTATTGATTTCTGGATCTTGATCTTATATCTGACAGCCTTGCTGAAATTTCTGATTAATTCTTATTGCTTCCAGATTTCATTAGATTATATATGTTCACAATCGTATTATGTTTAAATGACTAACTTTATGTTTGTTATATTGCATTTCTTTTTATTGCTTTCTTATATTATCTAGGTTCAGTAATATTCAATAATGGGGGTGATACTAGGCATCCTTTTCTTGTTCCTAACTTTAATGCATTTCTAGAGTTTCACTTTAAGAATGATGTACATTCTACACTCCATGAAGATAAAGGAGTCTCTTTTAAGCTTTTCTTCCCAGTTTACAAAGGTTTTATATCATGAATAAATGTCTTTATATATTAGTCTGAATTCATCTGATTATAGCTTTTAAATAATCTGATATATTGCATGTTTTTGAATAACAAAGTCACTTTATGTCTGTTAAAAATCTCTACATTTGTTTACATATAGTTTGCTTAGGAGACATTAGTGTATGCTTTTGTAGATAAGACTGCTATATGTTTGCTTATTTGTTTTGAATCCATAAATGCATATTTTTGGTACTAATTTTTATGCCAGTACAATCCTTGTCTCATAAAAAAAGAACTATGTATATGCTTCCTAATTTTCTATCTTCTGAAAAACTGAAATAGAATGAGGATTTTATGTTTCATGAAGATTTGGTAAAACATGTTTATAAAACTGTCTTGACTTGGTATCTTTAGATGTAGATTTTTTTACTATCAATTCCCTGGTTTCGGTTTAGACAAGTGTTTCATTTCTTCTTACATTTCAGAATTTATTGGCATACTGTTTTCTTTCCTAAGGTTCTTTAAACCTTTTAGAGCAAGTGTTTATCTTTCTTAATATCTATGTTGAATCATCATAAATTGTTACACATTTCTTCTCTTTATTATTTCATCTTTTCTACTTTCCTTAAGTTTACTCTACTTTATTCTAGTTTCTTGCATGGAATATTTATCTCATTGCTTTTCTTATAATTTTGTTAAAATAATTTTTTATTTTCTTTTCTTTTTAATTGGAGAGAGGAGCATTGAAACATACACACTACCATGTATAAAATAGATAACTAGTGGGAAGTTGCTGTATAATATGCGGAGCTCAACCTGGTGCTCTGTGACAATCTAGAGGGTTGGGATATGGTGGGGAAGGTGGGAGGGAGGTTCAAGAGGGAGGGAACATATGTATACTTAGAACTGATTCACACTGAAGCAATTATCCTCCAATTAAAAGCATTTTTAACATGAAGGATAATTTCAAATATAGCATAGTTTCTGTTCTTTTTGATTTGATATTTGACCTTTTTAATTTTGTCCATTTATAAACCTTTTAAGTTTGCAATAATTATCCCAATAATCTTTGAAATTCTCAACATTGTTTAAGTCTGTTTTTAAAGTATCCTTTGACCATTCATTTCCTGTGGCTGGCCAGATATTTTATTTATTTGTCTTTTCATTAGCTTTAAGAATCACACTTGATGTGATGAGTATCAGTACCATTTTCCTGATCTGTTCTAGCTCAAGACCTTTTTCTCCTGTCCCAGGCCCACTGTGCAAAGGCCAGACTCTTCTTTATCAGACTAAACACAGACCTCCCCATCATTTCTGTGGCTCCTGTCTACTTTTAACTTCTTGTTTATTTGGGATCCTTTTTTTTTTTTTTAATGAAATCTCAGCTATTTTTTAAACTTATATTTGATAATTTCCATTCAGTACTTTTAAGAATTTTTATACAGAGTGAAGTAAGCCAGAAAGAAAAATACTAATACAGTATACTAATGCATATATATGGAATTTAGAAAGATGGTAACGATAACCTTGTATGTGAGACAGCAAAAGAGACACATGTATAAAACAGTCTTTTGGACTCTGTGGGAGAGAGCAAGGGTGGGATGATATGGGAGAATGGCATTGAAACATGTAAATTATCATATGTGAAATGAATCGCCAGTCCAGGTTTAATGCATGATACAGGGTGCTTGGGGCTGGTGCAGTGGGATGACCCAGACGGATGGGATGGGGAGCTAGGTGGGTTCAGGATGGGGAACACATGTACACCCATGGCAGACTCAAATCAATGTATGGCAAAACTGATACAATATTGTAAAGTAAAATAAATAAACAGAAAAAAAAAAGAATTTTCAGAAAAAAAATTTTTTTTAGATTCTTATGCTTTACTCCTAGAAACAAACAAGCATACAAAATTTGCCCAAACTTTTGTACAACAACTTAGCTGGGAAGTTAATTCTGAATTGTAGTATGTATTCCTTAACATATAGAATGAAATGTTCCATTCTGATCTCTTGTTATGAATTAAAAAAAAATCCTGCTGTTATATAATCATTGTGATTTTGCAGAAAAAAAGTGTTTTTTGTCTGGTACCTTTTAAGAGTTTTCTTTGTGTTTTTGGTGTTTTATAGTTTCATTATCAAGTACCTAGTTATGAATGTGTTTTTATTTGTCTCCTTTAGAACTAAAAATAAACTTTCAAACTGATATGTATTTTTTAAATTTATTTATTTATTACTGAAGGATAATTGCTTTACAGAATTTTGTTGTTTTCTGTCAAACCTCAACATGAACCAGCCATAGGTATACATATATCCCCTCCCTTTTGAACCTCCCTCCCATCTCCCTCCCCATCCCATCCCTCTAGGTTGATACAGAGCCCCTGTTTGAGTTTCCTTAGCCATACAGCACATTCCCACTGGCTTTCTATTTTACATATGGTAATGTAAGTTTCCATGCTACACTTTGCATACATCTCACCCTTTCCTCCCCTCTCACCATGTCCATAAGTCTATTCTCTATGTCTGTTTCTCCATTGCTGTCCTGCAAGTAAATTCTTCAGCACCATTTTTCTAGATTCCATATATATCTATTAGAATATGATATATATCTTCCTTTCTGACTTATTTCACTCTATATAATAGGTTCTAGGTTCATCCACCTCATTAGAATTGACTCAAAGATGTTCCGTTTTATGGCTGAGTAATATTCCATCAGGTATATGTACCACAACTTCTTTATCCATTCATCTGTTGAGGGACATCTAGGTTGCTTCCATGTCCTAGCTATTGAAAATAGTGCTGCAATGAACAATGGGACATATGTGTCTTTTTCAGTTTTGGTTTCCTCAGGATATACGCCTGAGTGGGATTGCTGGGTCATATGGTGGTTTTATTCCTATCAAACTGAGTATGTATTTCTTTAATTCAGAAAAGTTTTAGCCATATTAAGCCTTTGTTTATTGTGGTTCTTGTTTAATCATTGAGCCTGTTATTAGTCTCTTGTTCTGCATGAAATATATTTATTCTCTTTATTTTCCTTTGATCCACCTGCTTATTCTCAATCAATTTTGTGCTTGCAGGCTTGAACCTTCTGGACCACTTACATAATTAATTATGTTGTTTCACAAAATTGTTTATTTTATACTACTTAGATTGACAATGTTTTCTTAACTTGTTGTCTCTCTTTTATTTTTTTTTATTGCTACTTATTTGAGACAGAGAGGGAGTTCAACAAACAAATTCATCAAATTATTTCAACTGGAAGTCCCCTGATTTACATATTCAAGTGGGTGGAGAAAATTGCATAAAACACTTGTTTATTAAGTTTGAAATTGGCATATTTTTATGATGGATATTAAATGCACGGATGACAAAATTCAAAATTATTCACATTTGATTAGTGGACTGAAGAAAATTTAACAGGAATAGCTGGTCTTTAATATTATTTCTATCACTAAAAATTAGGCAAACTATTCAGCATATATATATATATATATATATATAACTACTCAGTTTTCATATATAAAACATCCTGGTATGTTAGTTGTTTAAAAATACACTATAAATTAGTTAAAGGTGATTGCAGAATTACTCACAAGAAATTGTACCAAGCTCGGAAAATAAAGCAGTGAATAAAACAGCCTAGCAGAAAAGTATAAAACAATTAAACAGATAAAATATATATTTAAAATTATGACAAAAACCATGGCTATAAGAGGGGCTGTGAGAGAGAGAAAAACTTAAGTGAGGCTTTGAACTGGTATAGTCCTCTCAAGAACAATGTCTTGAGACTGGATTGGGCAAATAAGATGCTTGCCAGTAATGAATGCTTATATGTATCCTGGCAAAAAGAGTAAATTGTTCAAAATTTTTAAGTTAGAAAATAATTGTTGTCTTCTATAAATTAGCTGAAACAGAGATCAATGGGAGAAATGGCAAGAGATGGATTTGAGAAATGAAAAGGGCCCTGTTCCCAGAAGGATTTTAGGCCATGTTTCCAGTTTGGGTCATAACTGAAACTCAAAGAAAGGCAGATCCAAGCCAATAAGTGAAATGATTTTATTCACAATATATACTTGTCAATATGATAACTGTTCTCATGTAATGGGTAAATAACATCAGCCTAGGTGTATAGTAAAAACAACAATGACAAATGCACCAGCTTACCAGTCAGACTCATTAAATTTGGACTTTGCTGTCACTGGCTGAGTCACTAGAACTTTAGCTCTTGTGGATCAATCCCTTTTTGGTCTCTCACTTCAGATCATTTACTGTCCTGCTGAAAAAAGAAATGTAAGAAATAGGGTTTAAAGTTTCTTGTAGTAAACTGTTCATTCTGTCTAAGACTGGCTGGTATGATGTTTATTATTATATTTCAACCTGAATGGGGCATGGTGCCCAGATATATGGTCAAATATTATTTTGGGTGTTTCTTATAAGGGTGATTTAGGTGGGATTAACATTTACATCACTTCAGTTCAGTTCAGTTCAGTACCTCAGTCGTGTCCAACTCTTTGGAACCTCATGGACTGCAACAGGCCAGGCCTCACTGTCCATCAACAACAAACAGAGTTTACTCAAATTTATGTCCATTGAGTCAGTGATGCCATCCAACCATCTCATCCTCTGTTGTCCCCTTCTCCTCCTGCCTTCAATCTTTCCCAGCATCAGGGTCTTTTCAAATGAGTCAGTTATTCGCATCAGGTGGCCACAGTGTTGAAGTTTCAGATTCAACGTCAGTCCTTCCAATGAACACCCAGAACAGTCTCCTCTAGGATGGACTGTTTAGATCTCTTTGCTGTTCAAGGACTCTCAAGAGTCTTCTCCAAAACCACAATTCAAAAGCATCAATTATTGGGCGTTCAGCCTTCTTTATAGTCCAACTCTCACATCCATACATGACCACTGGAAAAACCATAGCCTTGACTAGATGGACCTTTGTTGGCAAAGTAATGTCTCTGCTTTTGAATATGCTATCTAGGTTGGTCATAACCTTCCTTCCAAGCAGTAAGCATCTTTTAATTTCATGGCTGCAGTCACCATCTGCAGTGATTTTGGAGCCCAAAAAAATAGTCAGCCACTGTTTCCATTGTTTCCCCATCTATTTGCCATGAAGTAATGGGACCAGATGCCATGATCTTTGTTTTCTAAATGTTGAGCTATAAGCCAACTTTTTCACTCTTTCACTTTCATAAAGAGGCTCTTTAGTGCTTCTTTACTTTCTGCCATAAGGGTGGTGTTGTCTGCATACCTGAGGTTATTGATATTTCTCCTGGCAATATTAACTGTAGCTTGTGCTTCATCCAGCCCAGAATTTCTCATGATGTACTCTGTATATAATTTAAATAAGCAGGGTGACAATATACAGCCTTGACATACTCCTTTTCCTATTTGGAACCAGTCTGTTGTTCCATGTCCAGTTCTAACTGTTGCTTCCTGACCTGCATGCAGGTTTCTCAAGAGACAGGTCAGGTGGTCTGGTATTCCCGTATCTCTCAGAATTTTCCATAGTTTATTGTGATCCACACTGTCAAAGGCTTTGGCATAGTCAATAAAGCAGAAATAGATGTTTTTCTATTTTTCTATTATGAATCCTACTCTTAACATATAATGTGTTTCACAAAATATCTTTTCATTAAAAAGATTACCTAAATTTTATATTTAAAATTTTCCACTGCTTAATGTTTAATTTCAAGGTGTTTAATGACTGACACCTTGATTTCTTTCAAAATATATAGAAAACACTTTGAAAGTGCATAAAATACAACAGTGAACACTATTAGACAAGATAAAGAAAAATAAAATTATCAAGTTAGAGGAGCAAACATGATGTAATAATTTACCTTGAGTTGTTTACATTGTAAAGTTTGACCAAACGTCTGTGCCTCAGTTTATTAACAGAACTAAAAACAGAAGTTATTCATTTTAGAAAATAATTCAGTTACTAAGAAGAAAAGGCTCAATTCTCACACTTTGAAATTGAGTCATTATGAAAATGTACACCCAATTATGAATACTGGCTTCTTTTGTGATTTAATTTACAAAATGTGAATTAAGTTCCAAAAGTCATGTAATGCTGTTGATTTTTTCTATTAGCACCTCTCTCACTTTTTATAGTAATATAGTACTGAGTTCCAATAATTTGTAAGTTCTATAAAGCTAACCTTTGTTTTGCACATTGCTGTTATCATCAGGTAATCTGATGATGATGTGTGTGTGAATTATTCACATTATTATTATTATGAATTATTCAGATATGTCTAAGATTAATTAGAATTCATGAGCTGACTTCCTAATATACTCAACAAAATTCTGTAATGTCTTAACCACATTTATGAAAAATCTAAACTCCAGTAATAATAAATAACTTGAGACAGATATTTACACTTTAATAAATGCAATTATTTATATCAAATATATATCATAGGAAGAAACACTCCTCTTAAATGAGCAAGTATATGGACACTCAATAATGCCATTCTCTTTTGAAGGTATACCAGTGTAAATAAATTTGATTCCATTCAAAGAGCACATATTAAGGACCTACATCGAGAACTTAAGGGTGTAAATGTTTTTAATCTTCAAAGAGCTTACTATTAAGATCTAATAGTTCAGTTCAATTTCTCAGTCGTGTTCAACTCTTTGCAACCGCATTGATTGTAAGACACCAGACTTCCCTCTCCATGATCAACTCCCGGAGCTTACTTAAACTCACATCCCTGTAGTCAGTTGCCATACAACCATTTCATCCTCTGTCATCCCCTTCTCCTCCTGCCTTCAAAATTCCCAACATCAGGGTCTTTCCCAATGAGTCAGTTTGTTGCATCAGGTTACCAAAGTACTGGAGTTTCAGCTTCAGTTTCAGTTCTTCCAATGAATATTCAGGACTGATTTCCTTTAGGAGTAACTGGTTTGATCTCCTTGTGGTCCAAGGGACTCTCAAGAGTCTCCTCCAACACCACAGTTCAAAAGCATCAATTCTTCAGCGCTCGGCTTTCTTTATAGTCCAACTCTCACATCCACATGACTACTGGAAAAACCATAGCTCTGGACTAGACTGATCTTTGTTATCTATGCTGTCTAGGTTGGTCATAGCTTTTCTTCCAAGAGCAAGCAGTTTTTAATTTCATGGCTGCAGTCACCATCTGTAGTGATTTTGGACCCCCCAAAATAAAGTCTCTCACTGTTTCCATTGTTTCCCCATCTATTTTCCATGAAGCGATGGGAATAGATGCCGTGATCTTTGTTTTTTGAATGTTGAGTTTTAAGCCAGCTTTTTCACTCTCTTCTTTCACTTTCATCAAGAGGCTTTTTAGGTCCTCTCTGCTTTCTGCCAAGAGGGTGGTGTTATCTGCATATCTGAGGTTTTTTATATTTCTCCTGACAATCTTGATTCCAGCTTGTGTTTCATCCATCCTGGTATTTCACATGATGTACTCTGCATATAAATTAAATAAGCAGAGTGACAACATACAGCCTTGACGTACTCCTTTCCCAATTTGGAACCAGTCTGTTATTCCATGTCAAGTTCTAACTGTTGCTTCTTGACCTGCATACAAATTTCTCAGGAGGCAGGTAAGGTGATCTGGTAGCCTCATCTCTTTAAGTATTTTGCACAGTTCATTCTCAGAGAAGGCAATGGCAACCCACTCTAGTACTCTTGCCTGAAAATCCCATGGGCAGAGGAGCCTGGTAGGCTGTAGTCCATGGGGTCGTGAAGAGTCAGACACAACTGAGCGACTTCATTTTCACTTTCATGCATTGGAGAAGGAAATGGCAACCCACTCCAGTGTTCTTGCCTGGAGAATCTCAGGGATGGGGAGCCTGGTGGGCTGTCATCTATGGGGTCACACAGAGTCGGACACGACTGAAGCGACTTAGCAGCAGCAGCAGCACAGTTCGTTCTGATCCTCAGAGTCAAAGGCTTTGGGATGCTCAATAAAGCAGAAGTAGATGTTTTTCTGGAACTCTCTTGCTTTATGTATGATCCAGCGGATGTTTGGCAATTTGATCTCTGCTTCCTCTCCCTTTTCTAAATCCAGCTTGAATGTCTGGAAGTTCTTGGTTTACATACTGTTGAAGAGTCTCTTGGAGATTTTTGGGCATTACTTTGGTAGCATCTGAGATGAGTGCAATTGTGAGGTAGTTGAAACATTCTCTGGCATTGCCATTCTTTGGGATTGAAATGAAAATTAATCTTTTCCAGTCCTATGGCCACTGCTGAGGTTTCCAAATTTGCTGGCATATTGAGTGCTGCACTTTAACAGCATCATATTTTAGGACTTGAATCTAGGTGAGTGATCACACCATCGTGGTTATCTGGGTCATTAAGATCTTTTGGTATAGTTCTTCTACGCCTTCTTGCCACCTCTTCTTAATATCTTCTGCTTCTGTTAGGTCCATACCATTTCTGTCCCTTATTGTATACATTTTTGCATGAAATATTCCCTTGGTATCTCAAATTTTCTTGAGAAGGTCTCTAGTTTTTCCTTTTCTATTGTTTTCCTCTATTTTTTTGCATTGGTCACTGAGGAAAGCTTTCTTATCTCCCCTCGCTATTTTTTGAACTCTGCATTCAGATGCTTATATCTTTCCTTTTCTTCTTTGCCTTTCACTTTTCTTGTTTTCACAGCTATTTGTAAGGCCTCCTCAGACAATCATTTTTCCTTTTTGCATTTCTTTTTCTTGTGGATAGTCATGATCACTGCCTCCCATACAATGTCACGAACCCCGTCCATAGTTCTTCAGGCACTCCATCAGATCTAATCCCTTGAATCTGTTTGTCACTTTCACTGTATAATTGTAAGGGATTTGATTTAGTTCATACATGAATGGCCTAGCGGTTTTCCCTACTTTCTTCAGTTTAAATCTGAAGTTTGCAGTAAGGATTTCATGATCTGAGCCACAGTCAGCTCCCAGGCTTGTTTTTGTTGACTGTATAGAGCTTCTCCATCTTTGGAGAAGAGTATAATCAGTATACTCTTTTCAAAGAGTATAATCAATCTGATTTTGGTATTGACCATCTGGTCATGTCCATGTGTAGAGTTGTCTCTTGTGTTGTTGGAAGAGGGTGTTTGCTATGACCAGTGTGTTCTCTTGGCAAAACACTTTAGCTTTTCCCCTGCTTCATTTTGCAATCCAAGGCCAAACAGCCTGCTCCTCATGGGATCTTTTGACTTCCTAATTTTTGCATGGCAGTCCCCTGTGATGAATGGGACATCTTTTGGGGGGTTAGATGTAGAAAGACTTGTAGGTCTTCATAGAACCAGAGAACTTCAGCTTCTTCAGCTTTAGTGGTTGGGCAAGTCTTGGATTACTTTAATATTGAATGGATTGCCTTGGAAAACTGAGAGCTAATAGACAGGTCATGAAAAGTCACATGTGACTTTTGAAGTTGAAGAATGCATGAAAATAACAAAGACACACAAAATGGAAAATCAAAGCTCCTTGTAGGCAGTAGTTATGTTTTATATACTCCCATTATAGTGCCTGCAACAGCACAGAAAAAAGTTTATTCTCCATGAATATCTTAATTTTTTTTAATTTCAAGAAAAGGTCTTTGTTTGCATAGCAAACAGCACAATTGGTTTATGTATGATTTTTTGCATTTTTTTAATTTTGAAAAGGATTCACTTCTTTCACATAATAATTTCCTAGAAAAATGTCACCCTGTTAAAAACATCAAGTAAATTCTCTTTTATTCAGTAGCTTTGATATGTCTTTAACATAGTAACTTGGGCTTCCTCATAGCTCAGTCAGTAAAGAATCTGCCTGCAATGCAGGAGACCCAGGTTCGATTCCTGGGTCGGAAAGATGCCCTGGAGAAGGAAATGGCAACCCACTCCAGTATTCTTGCCTGGAGAATCCCATGGACAGAGGAGCCTGACAGGCTACACTCCATGGGGTCGCAAGAGTCACACACGACTTAGCGACTAAACTACTATTACTAACATAATAACTTACTTGGAGAGTGCATTAGAAAGAGATTATAAATGATACACAGGTTAAACAAAGAGAAAGTAATAGAGAGGCAATGGAAACAGCAAATACATGTCCTATTTATTTAGATTAATTCTTCAGTTTTTTCTATGAGGTCCGAGTGTAGCACATCTGTTTTGTTGTACAACAAATTATTTCTTATACAGAATTCACAGATATATTGGAAACTCAAAAACTGTACTTCTATTTCCAGTTTGAAATGTCATCTGGCCAGTAGTCCTTGAAAAAGCCTCCTCCACCTTTCACTAAAGTTGTTAGGAAGAGACTTTAAAAGATGAAATTGTGCAATACTGTGAACTGGGACTCACTGTCGACTTATTGTCAGAATATGAGAGGAATTTCCATTAACTACAAGGCCAAGGGGAGTGGATTAAACATACAATCAGTATGATTCTGCTAGTGTGCCTGCCTGCCAGAAAATAGATAGAAAGACCTTTATTTCTTCCCTCTTTCTCTAATCCCTGGATCAGAAACAAAATCTCAACCAAGCAGAAAACTGAATAGCCATCCTTCTGTTGACTGCATGCTAAATTCTAGGCAATGTTTCAATTTCCCATGCCCCCTGCCCTGACCTCTAATACTATGTCTCATTCTTTATCTCTTCAGATATTATAATTTTAAAAAAATTTTTGAACAAGAGAAGGAAAAGAATTGTTGGAAATGACTTGAAAGCTGAGACTGATTTCCTGTGACTTGAGTGCTAATTGAGGAGGGGAAAGGAAAACATGATAAACTCTAATAGGATCTTTTCTGTATTTACTCTTGATCTGTTAAGAGTATTAGACACATTTAATGTAGATGGGAGAAGACCCACATCAAGAGATGAAAATACTCAGTAAATAAATATATATTGGAAATTGGACTGGAATTATGTATTCTATGATCTGTAACTTTATGCAGTTATTTGGCTAAATTGATAGGATTTGGATATCCACTTCTCTTTTCAGTGATAGGTAAACCTGAATAACAGTATTAATAATTGCATCTATCTGAGATGCCACTGTGCTACACACACACACACACACGCACACACACATTGAGCTACTCAATTTCCTAATATCTTGCAATGTTTTCTTTATAATACTAAAACCTCTGAACTATGACTTATTTATTTATTTTTCTGATAGTGCTTTCACTGACTAGATTATATGCTCAATGAGTGTAAAATCCTTCTCTGTTTTGTTCACCTGATTAAAAAGGCAAAAGCAAAGTTAAAATGGAGATTGAGAGGGAAAAGATTGAAAGATATCAAAAACACATAGATAGGTAATTACCTTCTGCTAAGCCTTAGATTGGGAGCTTCCTTGGTGGGTCAGATAGTAAAAAAGAAAAAAAAAAAAAATCTGCCTACAATTTAGACCTGGATTTAATCCCTGGGTCAACAAGATACCCTGGAGGAGGGCATGGCAACCCACTCCAGTATTCTTGCCTAGAGAATCCTCATGGACAGAGGAGCCTGGCAGGCTACAGTTGTTGAACACAACTGAGTGACTAACAAAGGCTTAGATTATGAAGTAAACTTATGCCTGTCAACATATACTGGAATTTCTAATGTGTTTCCTACCTGTAAGCAATGCCATACAGACTTTAAAATAGGTAGCTATTCCTAAAGACTATCAAAATATTTTAAGAAAACGATACAAGCAACTTCTTCCTCAAACCGTGATTCTAACTAGAAGCTAATTCATACAGATGTATTTCTGAAGGTATCTTATTAATTCCATTTCTCTGAGGCAGAAGTGGTGATTATGATGCTTCACATGATTCTTCAGAATGTATATAGGTCAGGGCCTCTTTTTGGACCCTGATTTTTTTTTTTGTCCAGAGAAAGAAGATCTTCAGAGTCATTAGAAAACTAGCAAATTATTTAATGCTTTTTTTTGGCACTAAAACCTATATACTGGATGTTTTTATTATTCTTGTCATAGATGAAATATACTATAGTATTTTTGTGTCATATTTGTACATAATGTTATATACTTTCAGCTAAAAGAGCTTCTTATATGAATTAATATAAAGATTTCAGTAGAAGATAGAACTTATATCTGTCATAGGGTATATAACTATTGAAAATGATACCCTGTTTTGATTACCAGAATAAAATTCTTATGGAGATATTTAAAATAAGATATGATGAAGAAAAAAATTAATGTTGTTGATAATCAACTTTCCTTCTTTGCTAGAATGAAGAAAAAAGATATGAGAGGAAGAAAAAAAAAAATGGAAAGAGCAGTTATAATTGAGGAAAGCAAATAGAGCCCCAATATAAGAATTAAGAGTGCTCATAACAGAGAAACTTGACAAATTTTTGGAAGGTTATTATATAAAACACAACTATGAATTTGCCAGTTTAAAAATAATAGAGTAGCATTCAAGTTGAAAATCGTCCTGCATTCAACAGGAAAATTAATGAAAGAATCTGGATGTTAAGAGACACTTCCTGGTCACAGTTTTATTGTCTTCAAAATGTGGAGGCAGCAAAAATGCTTGAAAGAATGTAATCAATGCTTACAAAAGTTTGACAGAAGACAATCATGTTCCCCAAATTTTATATCCTGTAAGTTTTCTTTTCATGTATATTATCAGTCCCACATACAACTCAGAACCTATTCTACTCAACTTATAAGAAAGCACAGTGGTTGAGTAGTTACTAAGCTGTGTTCAACTGTTTGTGGCCCTATGGACTGTAGTCCACCAGGCTACTCTGTCCATGGGACTTCCCAGGCAAAAATACTAGAATGGATTGCCATTTCCTTCTCCAGGGGATCTTCCCAATCTAGAGGTGGAACTTGGGTCTCCTGGATTGCAAGCAGAGTCTTTGCCAAAGGAGCCACTAGCAAAGCCCCTAAAAGCAAGTGTACATACATACAAACAAAACTACATAAGGTTCTTAGAAAAAAATGTTTTGAAAAATCTACAAATTAGGGAGATGGAAGAAGATGGTGGAGAAGTAAGAAGGTGAGAACACTAGCTTCCCCACAAATACATCAAAAACTCATCAAGATATGGGACAACTCCTACAAAGCAACATCTAGATGACAGCAGAAGACCCCAGGCCTCCAGAGGGGCAGGCTAAACTCCCTGTAATGAGAACACAGGCACAATTCACCCCTAACAGGAAATCAACACAAACCACCCAGCCAACATTTCCCTCTAAGGGCAAAAACCAGAAGGAAGAAGTAATACAACCCCAGAGCCTGGGAAAAGTAGACCTCAAGTGGAGCAAGTTAGAAAAAAAATGATGAAAATACAAAGAAATACAGCACAAATGAAAAATGCAAGGTAGAAACTCATAAGACCAAATAAATAAAGAGGAAATAAACAATATCCCTGAAAGAGAATTCAGAATAATAATAGTAAAGATGCTTGAAATACTTGAAAATAGAATGGAGAAAATGCAAGAAACTTTTAACACAGTTAATACAATCACCAAGGATAGAAGAAATAAAGAATAAGCAAACAGCAATGAGTAACACAATTACTGAAATTAAAAATACTCTGGAAGGAAACAACAGGAAAATAACTGAGGAAGAGGAACAGATAAGTGAGCAGGAGGATAGAATGATGGAAATGACTTCTGAAGAGCAGACTAAAGGGAAAAGAATGAAAAAAAGTGAGGATAGTCTCAGAGACTTTGAGACAATATTAAACACATCAACATTTGAGTTAAAGGGGTCCCAGAGGAAGAAGAAAAAAAGAAAGGCACGGAGAAAATTTTTGAAGAAATTATAGTTGAAAACTTCCCCAACATGGGAAGTTAAGGAAATAGTCAAGTCCAAGAAGTGCAGAGAGTCCCTAACAAGATTAACCCAAGTAGAAACACATCAAGACATATATTAATCAAGCTAATAGACATTGCTGCTGCTGCTGTTGCTTCAGTCGTGTCCGACTCTGTGCGACCCCATGGATGGCAGCCCACCACGGTCCCCCATCCCTGGGATTCTACAGGCAAGAACATTGGACTGGGTTGCCATTTCCTTCTCCAAGGCATGAAAGTGAAAAGTGAAAGTGAAGCTGCTCAGTCGTGTCCGACTCTTCACAACCCCATGGACTGTAGCCTACCAAGCTTCTCCGTCCATGGGATTTTCCAGGCAAGAGTACTGGAGTGGGTTGCCATTGCCTTCTCCCTAACAGAGATTAAGCACAAAGAATATTAAAAGCAGCAAGGGACATGCAACAAGTAACATACAAGGAAAAACCTATATGATTAATAGCAGATCTTACAGCAGAAACTCTGCAGGCCTGAAGGGAATGGCAGGATACATTTAAAGAACTGAAAGAGAAAATTCTATAAACAAGATTATTACCTTGGCAAAGATCTCATTCAAAATTGATGGAGAAATCAAAAGCTTTACAGACAAGAAGAAGTTAAGAGAATCCATCTCCACCACACCAGCCTTGCAACAAATACTAAAGGGACTTATATAGCCAGTAAACACCAGAGAAAAGAAAGACCTAAAAAAGAAACCCAAACAATCAAGAAAATGCCAATAGGATCATATGCATCAATAATTACCTTAAATGTAAATGAATTAAATGCACCAACCAAAAGATACAGACTGATTGAATGGATACAAGAACAAGATCCCTATATATGCTGCTACAGTAGACCCTCTTCAGACCTAAAAACACATACGGACTGAAAGTAAAAGGATAGAAAAAGATTTTCCATGCGAATGAAAACCAAAAGAAATCCAGAGTAGCAATCTTTATTTCAGGCAAAATGGAATTTAAAATAAAGAATATTATAAGAGACCAGGAAGGACATTACATAATGATCAAGGGATCAATTCAAGAAGAAGACCCAACTTTTGTAAATATTATGCACCTAACCTACAAGCACCTCAAAACATAAAGCAAACATTAAGAGGCCTAAGAGGGGAAGTTGACAATAGCACAATAATAGCAGGGGCTTTTAACACACCACTTACGTCACTGGACAGATCACCAAACAGAGATTCAGTAAGAAAACACAAACCTTAAATGAGACATTAGACCAAGTGGACCTAATTGATATCTTCAAGACTTTCCATCAACATGCAGAAGAATACAATATCTTCTAAGTGCTCATGGAACATTCTTTAGGATAGACCACATCTTGGACCATAAGTCAAGCTTCAGTAAATTTAAGAAAATTGAAATATTGTCAAGTATCTTTTCTGACCACAACACTATGAGACTAGATATCAACTATAGGAAAAATGCAAAAAACACAAATGCATGGATATTAAACAATGTGTTACTAAATAACAAAGATATTACTGAAGAAATAAGAAAGGAAATCAAAAGATCCCTAGAAACAAATGACAATGAAAGCATGGTGAGCCAAAACCGTGGGATTCATCAAAAGCAGTTCTAAGAGGGAGTTTATAGTGATACAATCATACCCCAAGAAACAAGAAAAGTATTGAATAGACAAGCTAACTCTACATCTAAAGCAGCTAGGAAAAGAAGAACAAACCCCCCCCCAAATCAGCAGAAGGAAAGAAATCATAAAGATCAGAGCAGAAATAAGTGAAAAAGAAATGAAGGAAACAATAGCAAAGATTAATAAAACTAAAAGCTGTTTCTTTGAGAAGATAAACAAGATTGACAAACCTGTAGCCAGACTCACCAAGAAAAAAAGGGAGAAAAATAAAATCAACAAAATTAGAAATGAAAAGGGAGAGGTTACAACAGACAGCACAGAAATACAAAGGATCATAAGAGAATATTATCAGCAACTATATGCTAATAAAACAGACAGCCTAAAGTAAATGGTCAGAATCTTAGAAAATGTCAACCTCCCAAGACTGAACCAGGAAGAAATAGAAATTATGAACAACAGAATTACAAACACTGAAATTAAAACAGTGATAAAAAACCTCCCTAAAAATCAAAAGCCCAGGGCCAGATCGCTTCACAGGGGAGTTCTATGAAACATTTAGAGAAGACTTAATGACCACTTTTCTGAAACTTCCAAAAAATTGCAGAGGAAGGAACACTTCCAAACTCATTCTGTGAGGACACAATCACCCTGAAAGCAAAACCATGCAGAGACAACATGAAAAAAGAAAACTACAGGCCAATATCACTGATGAACATAGATGCAAAAATCCTCAACAAAATTCTAGCAAACAGAATTCAACAACACATTAAATAGCTCATACACCATGATCAGGTTGTTTTTATTCCAGGGATGCAAGGATTCTTCAATATATGCAAATCAATCAACGTGATACACCATATTAACAAATTGAAAGATAAAAACCTTATGATCATGATCATCTCAGATGCAGAAAAAGCCTCTTACAAAATTCAGCATCCATTTATGATAAAAACATTTCAAAAAATTGGCGTAGATGGAACCTACTTCAACATAGTAAAGGCCATACATGAAAAGCCCACAACAAACATTATTTTAAATGGTGAAAAACTAAAAGCATTCCCTCTAAGGTCACAAATAACATAAGGGTGTCTGCTCTCATCACTATCATTCAGCATAGTATTGGAAGTCCTAGCTATGGCAATGAGAGAAGAAAAAGAAATGAAAGTAATCCAGATAAGAAAAGAAGTAAAATTCTCACTGTTTGCAGATGACGTGATACTATACATAGAAAACCCAAAATTAACTATCAGAATATTACTAGAGTTAATCAGTGAATTCAGCAAAGTTGCAGGATACAAAGTCAATACACAGAAATCACTTGCATTCCAATATACTAACAATGGAAAATCAAAGAAATTAAGGAATTAATCCCATTTGCCTTTGCAACAAAAAATAAAATAAAATATTTAGGAATAAACCTACATAAGGAGACAAAAGACCTGTATGTGGAAAATTATAAGACACTGAGGAAAGAAATCAAAGATGACATAAACAGATGGAGAGATAATCTATGTTCCTGGGTAGGAAGAATCAAAATTGTGAAAATGACTATCTTACCAAATGCAATCTGAAGATTCAGTGCAATCCCTATCAAATCACTAATGGCATTTTTCACAGATCTAGAACAAAAAATTTCACAATTCATATGGAAACACAAAGGATCCCAAATAGCCAAAGCAGTCTTGAGAAAAAACAATGGAGCTGGAGGCATCAACCTTCCTGATTTCAGGCTATACTACAAAGCTACAGTCATCAAGACAGTATGGTACTGGCAGAAAAACAGAAATATAGACCCATGGAACAAGAGAGAGAACCCAGAGATAAACCCATGCACCTCTGGATATCTTATTTTTGACAAAGGAGGCAAAAATATACTGTGGGGCAAAGATAGCCTCTTCAATAAGTGATGAAACTAGACAGCTACATGCAAAAGAATGAAATTAGAACACTACCTAATACAAAAAGATAAAATCAAAGTGATTAAAAACCTAAATGTAAGAACAGAAACTATAAAACTCTTAGAGGAAAACATCAAATCAGATCAGATCAGATCAGTCGCTCAGTCGTGTCCGACTCTTTGCGACCGAATGAATCGGAGAACGCCAGGCCTCCCTGTCCATCACCAACTCCTGGAATTCACTGAGACTCACGACCATTGAGTCAGTGATGCCATCCAACCATCTCATCCTCTTCATCCCCTTTTCCTCTTGCCCCCAATCCCTCCCAGCATCAGAGTCTTTTGCAATGACCCAACTCTTCACTTGAGGTGGCCAAACTACTGGAGTCTTAGCTTTAGCATCATTCCTTCCAAAGAAATCCCAGGGCTGATCTCCTTCAGAATGGACTGGTTGGATCTCCTTGCAGTCCAAGGGACTCTCAAGAGTCTTATCCAACACCAAAGTTCAAAAGCATCAATTATTCGGCACTCAGCCGTCTTCACAGTCCAACTCTCACATCCATACATGAACACAGGAAAAACCATAGCCTTGACTAGACGAAACTTTGTTGGCAAAGTAATGTCTCTGCTTTTGAATATGCTATCTAGGTTGGTCATAACTTTCCCTCCAAGAAGTAAGTGTCTTTTAATTTCATGGCTGCAGTCACCATCTGCACTGATTTTGGAGCCCAGAAAAATAAAGTCTGATACTGTTTCCACTGTTTCCCCATCTATTTCCCATGAAGTGATGGGATCAGATGCCATGATCTTCGTTTTCTGAATGTTGAGCTTTAAGCCAACTTTTTTACTCTCCACTTTCACTTTCATCAAGAGGCTTTTTAGTTCCTCTTCACTTTCTGCCATAAGGGTGTTGTCATCTGCATATCTGAGGCTATTGATATTTCTCCAAGCAATCTTGATTCGAGCTTGTGTTTCTTCCAGTCCAGCGTTTCTCATGATGTACTCTCCATATAAGTTAAATAAACAGGGTGACAATATACAGCCTTGACGAACTCCTTTTCCTATTCCTTTTCCTACTCCTATTTGGAACCAGTCTGTTGTTCCATGTCCAGTTCTAACTGTTGCTTCCTGACCTGCATACAAATTTCTCAAGAGGCAGATCAGGTGGTCTGGTATTCCCATCTCTTTCAGAATTTTCCACAGTTTATTGTGATCCACACAGTCAAA
>NW_011495070.1:815104-815371 GCF_000754665.1 Bison bison bison | reverse complement strand
CCATACATGACCACTGGAAAAACCATAGCCTTGACTAGATGGACCTTTGTTGGCAAAGTAATGTCTGCTTTTTAATATGCTGTCTAGGTTGGACATAACTTTCCTTCCCAGAAGTAATTGTCTTTTAATTTCATGGCTGTAGTCACCATCTGCAGTGATTTTGGAGCCCCCCCCAAAATAGTCAGCCACTGTTTCCATTGTTTCCCCATCTATTTGCCATGAAGTAATGGGACCAGATGCCATGATCTTTGTTTTCTAAATGTTGAG
>NW_011495070.1:812541-815004 GCF_000754665.1 Bison bison bison | reverse complement strand
GGTGGTGAAGATCTTTTTTGTACAGTTCTTCTGTGTATTCTTGCCATCTCTTCTTAATATCTTCTGCTTCTGTTAGGTCCATACAATTTCTGTCCTCTATCGAGCCCATCTTTGCATGAAATGTTCCCTTGGTATCTCTGATATTCTTGAAGAGATCTCTAGTCTTTCCCATTCTGTTGTTTTCCTTTATTTCTTTGCATTGATCGCTGAAGAAGGCTTTCTTATCTCTTTTTGCTATTCTTTGTAACTCTGCATTCAGATGTTTATATCTTTCCTTTTCTCCTTTGCTTTTCACTTCTCTTCTTTTCACAGCTATTTGTAAGGCCTACCCAGACAGCCATTTTGCTTTTTTGCATTTCTTTTCCATGGGGATGGCCTTGATCCCTGTCTCCTGTACAATGTCATGGACCTCATTCCAGAGTTCATCAGGCACTCTATCTATCAGATGTATGCCCTTAAATCTATTTCTCACTTCCACTGTATAATCATAAAGGATTTGATTTAGGTCATACCTGAATGGTCTAGTGGTTTTCCCTACTTTATTCAATTTAAGTCTGAATTTGGCAATAAGGAGTTCATGGTCTGAGCCACAGTTGGCTCCTGGTCTTGTTTTTGCTGACTGTATAAAGCTTCTCCATCTTTGGCTGCAAAGAATATAATCAGTCTGATTTCGGTGTTGACCATCTGGTGATGTCCATGTATAGAGTCTTCTCTTGTGTTGTTGGAAGAGGGTGTTTGTTATGACCAGTGCATTTTCTTGGCAAAACTCTGTTAGTCTTTGCCCTGCTTCATTCCGTATTCCAAGGCCAAATTTGCCTGTTACTCCAGGTGTTTCTTGACTTCCTACTTTTGCATTCTAGTCCCCTATAATTAAAAGGATATCTTTTTTGGGTGTTAGTTCTAAAAGGTCTTGTAGGTCTTCATAGAACCATTCAACTTCAGCTTCTTCAGCATTACTGGTTGGGGCATAGACTTGAATTACTGTGATATTGAATGATTTGCCTTGGAAACGAACAGAGATCATTCTGTCATTTTTGAGATTGCATCCAAGTACTGCATTTCGGACTCTTTTGTTGACCATGATGGCTACTCCATTTCTTCTTAGGGAAAACATAGGTACAACATTTAATGACATAAATCAAAGCAAAATCCTCTATGACCCAGTTCCTAGGGTAATGAAAATAAAAACAAAGATAAACAAGTGGGATCTAATTAAACTTAAAAGCTTTTGCACAGCAAAGGAAACTATAAACAGGGTGAAAAGACAACCCTCAGAATGGCAGAAAATAATAGCAAGGGAAACAACTGACAAAGAATTAATTTCCAAAATATACAAGCAGCTCATACAACTCAATACCAGAAAAGCAAACAATCCAATCAAAAAGTGAGAAAGAAACCTGAAGAGACATTTCTCCAAAGAAGACATACAGATGGCTAAAAAACACATGAAAAGATGCTCAACATCACTCATTATTAGAGAAATGCAAAGAAAAACTACAATGAGATACCACCTCACACGAGTCAGAATGGCCATCATCAAAAAGTCTACAAGCAAATGCTGGAGAGGGTGTGGAGAGAAGGGAACACTCTTGCATTGCTGGTGGGAATGTAAATTGATACAGCCACTATGGAAGACAGTTGGAGATCCCTTACAAAACTAGGAATAAAACCACCATATGACCCATCAATCCCACTCCTAGTCATTTACCCTGAGGAAACCAAAATAGAAAAAGGCACATGTACCCCATTGTTCATTGCAGCTCTATTTGCAGTAGCTAGAACATGAAAGCAACTTGGATATCCATGGACAGATGAATGGATGAAGAAACTGTGGTGTATATATACAATGGAATACTACTCAGCCATAAAAAGGAACACATCTGAGTTAGATCTAATGAGGTGGATGAACCTAGAGCCTATAGAGTGAAGTTAAGTTAGAAAGAGAAATATAAATATCGTATATTGACACATATATATGGAATCTAATAAGATGGCACTGATGAATTTATTTTCAGGGCCCACAGTGGAGAAACAGACATAGAGAACAGACCAATGGACGTGGGGGGAGGGGAGGATGGAGAAGGGGCGATGTATAGGGAGCAGGCAATGGCACCCCACTCCAATACTCTTGCCTGGAAAATCCCATGGATGGAGGAGCCTGGAAGGCTGGAGTCCATGGGGTCGCTAGGAGTCGGACACGACTGAGTGACTTCACTTTCACTTTTCACTTTCATGCATCAGAGAAGGAAATGGCAACCCACTCCAGTGTTCTTGCCTGGAGAATCCCAGGGATGGGGGAGCCTTGTGGACTGCCGTCTATGGGGTCGCACAGAGTCAGACACGACTGAAGCGACTTGCTGCTGCTGCTGCTGCTAAGTCGCTTCAGTCGTGTCTGACTCCTAGCGACCCCATGGACTGCAGCCTACCAGGCTGCTCTGTTCATGGGATTTTCCAGGCAGGAGT
>NW_011495070.1:812243-812441 GCF_000754665.1 Bison bison bison | reverse complement strand
TAGTCTTTGCCCTGCTTCATTCCGTATTCCAAGGCCAAATTTGCCTGTTACTCCAGGTGTTTCTTGACTTCCTACTTTTGCATTCTAGTCCCCTATAATTAAAAGGATATCTTTTTTGGGTGTTAGTTCTAAAAGGTCTTGTAGGTCTTCATAGAACCATTCAACTTCAGCTTCTTCAGCATTACTGGTTGGGGCATA
>NW_011495070.1:809881-812143 GCF_000754665.1 Bison bison bison | reverse complement strand
CCCCATGGACTGCAGCCTACCAGGCTGCTCTGTTCATGGGATTTTCCAGGCAGGAGTACTGGAGTGGGGTGCCATTGCCTTCTCCGGAAATTTACAATAGTATATGTTAAATAGATAGCCAATAGGAATTTGCTGTATGACTCAGGGAACTCAAACAGGGGCTCTGTGACAGGCTGAAGGGTGGGATGGGGAGGGAGATGGGAGGGATGTTTGGGAGGGAGGAGGGGACATGAGTGTACCTATGGCTGATTCTTGTTGATGTATGACAGAAAACCACAAAATTCTGTAAAGCAATTATCCTTCAATTAAAAAAAAATTTTTTAATATACAAATTAAATATGGATAGTTTAATCAGTAAACTGATTTATTAAATTATATTAAGCAGTGTTCAGAACTTCTTGGAAGTTTGAAGACATCAATGTTTTACTGCACTCACTACTGCTGCTACCATTGATGTGGAACTAGGTTTGCTAATATTGAGAATTTGTCCTCTCTACAGATAACTCTGACACCACTAAGTGCTGATAATCTGCTCCTCATCTTGCCAGCAAACTTGTCCTAGAAAAGCCTATTTCTTCACATTGGTCACTTCTGAATTAAATTCTTTATGTGGTGTTCTCATGGGAAATTGTCACATATGCATGATTTCACTGTAAAGGGGAATGGGTACTTAGCTCTGACTTTTCTATGTTAGGAGCATGTCAGATTGAATATATAGGAATTTCTCCAAATATTGAAAAGATTATTCAAAGGATGAATCACAGTCATGAATATGGAAAATACCCTAGACAACAACACCAGAAACAACAAAATAACACAGGAAAACAAGCTAATAAACCTACAACTGAGTGCTAATAAATAAGATTTATTCCTATTGGTGAAGGCACTCAGCATTAACATCTCAAGAATGGATGTGCCATGATACAACATGAAGTATCATGTGCTCTCAGTATGAGTGTGCAATCAGAAGTGAAGGCTAGACCTAATTGCCAGAGCCGTTCCTTTACTGGTCAATTTCTTTGAGATTTAGATGATATATGCCTTGCATCACATCTTTCAATCAGTAATTTAGAATACATTTATTTCCAAGTTTAGTAACATCTGAAAATAAAAATCACTCTTCCATAACTTGTTCAAAGTGATTAAACTACTGATTTGTTTGGGAAAACAGTGCTAGAAGAATTACTGAAAAAAAATACACAGGTGCTGGAAGAATTAATGAACAAATGTTTGTTTCGTTTTTAGAAATACAGTAGTGCATAAAGCAACATAACTGCCTTCTGCGTTTCTAAAGAACTTGAAAATTATTTCCTTGCACTTAAAACTTTTTTTTTAATGTATTGGCATATAGTTACTTTACAATGTTTTGTTAGTTTCTGCTGTACAGCAAAGTGAATCTGCTATATGTATACATATATTTCTCTTTTTCAGATTTCCTTCCCATTTAAGTCACCAAAGAGCATTGAGTAGAGTTCTCTGTGCTATATAGTAGGTTCTCATTAGTTTTATCTATTTTATGCACAGTAATGTGTATATGTCAATCTTTTTTCCTAATTCATCCCATCCTGCATTCCCCACTTTGGTATCTGCAAGTCTGTTCTCTGTATCTGTGTCTCTATTTCTGCTTTGCAAAAATGTTCATATGAACCATTTTTCTAGATTACACATTTAAGTGATATTATATGATATTTGTTTTTCTCTTTCTCACTTACTCCACTCGGTAGACAGTCTCTAGATCTGTCTACATCTCTGCAAATGGCACTATTTCATTCCATTCTATGGCTGAATATTATTCCATCGTATATATGTGCTAACACTCTTATTAAGTATGCAAATATTAGATAAAAACATGTGAAGTCATAGCTGCACAACACAGCCGTGCAATTAGAAGGGAACCCTCAACTCCTAGGTACAACATATAGCATCAGTTTAAATCATGTGTGTGGATTACATTTGACATAGAGGGATATGGGGCAAAAACACCCAAATTTTTAGTAAATATAGTGTAAGATTGGAATGGTGATGCTTAATAAATAACTTGTAATTTTTAGGTAAACTCCAAATCATTATTTTCTCTTACTGATGAAGAATGGAAAATAATAATAATATGACAAAAGAACAGCTAAACATTCTATTTAGCCAGTATCTTTCAAGTTAATTAGCAGATATTGATGACAATGGTCATATGGATCCCAGCTTTGAATAGGACATTACACATTAAACTGCTTTAAGTCTCGGTTTCCCCATGGGTAAAAATGCTGT
>NW_011495070.1:790714-809781 GCF_000754665.1 Bison bison bison | reverse complement strand
AATGCTGTAATGGTACTTAACTCACAAGAATTTTGTTAGAATTAATCAACATTCTTAACATATAGCAAATAATAAATAGTACATCATTATTTCATCCTTGTTAATAACCACATGTATTTAATGATGAAGAGTGAACACTCTATGGTGAAGAACTAAGTGTATCAAATTTCAGTATTCAATAAGTGATAAATGAATAAATCAAATAGGGTTTTTCTGACCACTTGATATGGGCACATAAAATGAATAACCTCATTTACGCATTTCTTTTTTAAAAATTAGAAATCTGCAATTAGAACATTTTGATGTCAGATCATTGTAAAATAAAATAGACTTGAATGTGTGTGTTATTTTTTCTTCTAGTTAATTGTTCAAGAAGTATTATGGTCAGAAAAGAGTGGTTCCCATTGATTCATCAGAACTTGATACATGCAGACATTATAGCTAAAAAGTGTGACCCTTGTTTGTGTCATGTACATAATATAAAGAAGGCTTCAGCCCTCAGTAGGGACAAAACTTCTTTAAATGAAAAGGTACAATAATGCAAAGAAGTTTTATCATAAAATAAAACATGAATTCTAATGCTAAAATGCTAAGGTTTGCAGCTCTAGGATTTGTATTTTAGAAAATATGTTCACATAGTTTCAATAAATATTCAACATTAATCTATAATTTTAAATTTTAATAAAAATAGCTACTGTGTTTACAAATAGGTTAGTAATCAAACATTGTCTATAGTTCAATCCTAACAAGATTATGAGGAGCTAAAAACACCCTCAGTGTATTAATAAGGAAACTGATTTCACAGGAGCTAATTTAACCAATATCACATAAAGTACAGAGGCAAAAAAAACACCTTAAAATCTGGCTTCAAGCACTGCCTTGGCTTTGATGCCATTCTGTATGCATGCATTCAACAGTGTCATCAACATTCTCATCAGTCATTTTGAAATGTCAATTTATCAACTAAAATACCATGCC
This sequence comes from Bison bison bison, assembly GCF_000754665.1. Classification (NCBI taxonomy): domain Eukaryota; kingdom Metazoa; phylum Chordata; class Mammalia; order Artiodactyla; family Bovidae; genus Bison; species Bison bison. The sequence continues at coordinate 808,803 of NW_011495070.1, read as the reverse complement.
TTAATTGATGAAGCAACATAGAACTGAAGAGCTAAGTATCTAAGCTCCAAATATTTCAAGTTTCCAGACTATGAATTCTGGCCCTGCCCTTGTAAATCTGTAAATCTCTGTAAATTTGGCCAAGTTTACCTCTGTGCCTTTATTTATCTTTATTCATTTATTATATATTTATACAAGTCAAAGTGTTGATTTTCCTTTTTACTTTTTTTATGAAGTATAATTGATTTACAATATTATATTAGTTTTAATTGTACTCCATAGTGATTCTTATGTTGTACAATATATCCTTGTTTCTTATCTATTTTATGCATAGTAGTTCATGTCAATTAATCACATACTGATAGCTTACCTCTCCCATCAACCCTCTTCCCACTGGGCAGCACTAATTTGTTATTTATATATAAATCCATTTCTGTTTTGTTATATACATTTATTTTTTAGATTCCACATATTAGTGATAACATAGAATAGTTGTCTTCCTTTAACATATTTCACTAAATATAAAACTCTCTGGGTCCATCCATGTTGTTGCAAATGGCAAAATTTCATTCTTTTTAATGGCTAATACTTCATTACACATGCACACACACACATTTCTTCTTTATCCTTTCATTGTTGATGGACACTTAGGTTTCTTCCATATCTTAACTATTGTAAATTATACTTTATGAACATTAGGGTACATGCATTTTTTTCAAATTAGTGGGGGAGTTTTTAGGGGGATATACCCAACAGTGATATTGATGGATCACGGGCTATGTCTACTTTCAGTTTTTTGAGGATGCTCCATACTATTTTCTACAGTGGCTGCAGTGCTGAGCATTTTTTCATGTGCCTGTTGGCCATATGTATATCTTTGAAAAAATGTCTATCCAGGTCTTCTATCCAGTTTCAGTTGGATTGTTTGTTATTTTGATATTGAGTTTTATGTGTCATTTGCCTATTTCCTTTGCTGTGCAAAATTTTTAAGTTTAACTAGGACCCATTTGTTTATTTTTGCTTTGATTTCTTTTTCCTAGGGTTTTGCTAGTTTGGGAGCAGAGGATATTATTATTAATCTGTGTTCCTGCTAGAAGTCGGCTTCTACTTAGAAAGCTTTCCTTTATTTTCTTCAATTGTGACAGTGCTAAAGGAATATGATAAATTAAATAATCAGATGGCTGAAGTCCCCCAGCTGCTTGTCCTGTCATATAATTTTCATGGCCACAAATCATATCCTATGCATAAACAACAGTTCTGACAATTTTCTCTCTGGTAGTGCCAAAAATTGTGCATTGGGGGAACTAAAGCAAATACAGAAGCCTATATAATCATAAAGATTAGATTCTCTAAGATATTCTTTCAAATAAATAAATAAATCTTAAGCCAAACTAGTTTTTCCTATATTGCAATAAATCAAAAAATATATGCATTGTAAGAATGGAGAATGGAGGGAACTGAAAAATTACAACTGAAGTAAAGGGCAGTGCAAATGAGGAAGAAAATTGATAATCATAAAAGTTAATTCTTAAAGTTTATTAAAGTATAATTTTAGAAAATAGGTTTGTTAATAGAAATATATCACTACCCTAAGAAGACAAGTTTTGATTAAGATGAAAATAATATATCATTTTCTATGTCTTCATACACTATAACTATGAACACTTCAATGATAATTTTAGGACTGAATTTAAATTCTATATTTTGTTGTTCTTAGAAGAAATATTTAATAAATAATTAAATAGTAAAAAACGGAGGACCAATTAACCCCAAGCATATACAATTAAAAAATAAGCTTTATACTACTATATGCAGTCAATCTTTATCAAAATCCATAAATTTATGAAGTTCAGTTACATTGTTATACCAGCTTTTATAAAATTTAATAACCTTACTCAGGAATTTAAGCAATGGTTTTATTAACACATTTTATAAACTATAATTTTTTTAGTGTTTATTCAGAAATAATCTGGAAAATACATATGTTTTAAACTGTACCAGGGCAAAGTAATACTTCTTTTCTTTTTTTCCTTTTCTTTATCTTTTTTTTTTTTTTGATAAATGACTTGGAGAAGGCCTCAGCAAAAAGATACCAAATCTTAAAATTTATTATTGTCAATAGTCTGCATGACCTTTACTTTAACTGCATCTTGGCTGTCAGTAATAATCCAAGGCTGCACTTTCAATGATAAAATGAAAGACTTTGCATATTGAATCTCTGGGTCTCCTTGAAAGTGTTCGAATATCACAGTCATTTATTCCCATTGTCAGAGCAAGGTCCATTATGAAAGCCCATTCGTCTTTACTTGAAGATAAAGAGTGGAGAAACTCCACTTCTGCCTTGAATCAAGTACTAACTACTTCAGAGCCCTCAGATATATCAACATGCTGACTTGCTGTAGGTATGAGATCTCTCTTTCTGTCTCTCCTTTCCTCTCTTGGCTCTGGGCACTGGTTCTTTAAGAGTTTGCTTTATCTTTATAATATACAATTTCAGTGGCACATAAAATAATGCTTCATCACATACCTGAAAGTGTCTTTTGAACAGAGAGCTTTATTGTTTGTCTGATTTTGTCTATTTGGTCATTCATTTTTCCCAGCTTAAACTGACAAGCTATATTACTCACAGAATTTTTAATAAAAGCTAGCTTTGCTGTATAGAGTAATAGTACCAACATGAATCATAATAATACCTTTTTAAAATATACAATTTCAAAATTTTACATTGAGGTAGGGACAGATTTTATTTATAATTAAAATTTTTATTTAATAATTGGGCAGAAGATAAATGAAGTGTTAGTTGCTCAGTCGTGTCCGACTTTTTGCAGTGTCATGGACTATAACCCATCAGGCTCCTCTGTCCATGGGATTTCCCAGGCAAGAATGCTGGAGTGGGTTGCCTTTCCTTTCTTCAAAGGATCTTCCTGACCCAGGGATTAAATCCGGGTCTCCTGCATTGCAGATTCTTTAGCATCTGAGCTACCAGGGAAGCCAAATTAATAATTGGCAGAAGATAGGACATATCTAAATACTGCATAGAACTAATTAATATATACAGAATAAACACTTGATTTAAATAAATAGTAAATAAAATGATAAATGTACTATTAGATGATGCATTTGCCCCAAACTCTAAGTCAGATAAATATGACAACTAAGAATTCTGTCAGGACTTCCCTGATGGCTCAGACGGTAAGGCTCCTGCAATGCAGGAGACCCAGGTTTGATCCCTGGATCAGGAAGATCCCCTGAAAAAAAAGAATGGCAACCCACTCTAGTGTTCTTGTTTGGAAAATTCCATAAAGAAGAGCCTGGTGGGCTATAGTGTATGGGGTTGCAAAGAGTCAGACAATGACTGAGAGACTAACAGTTTAAGAATTCTCTCATAGGAAATCACTATTGTCCTAAAATCATCATCTGAATAACTTCAAACCAAGAACTTTATTTTGACTGCTCCACTCCCTATTCCAACAGAAAAACTTACATCTCAGATTTTCATCTTAGACTTCTTCAAGGTAGAGAAAGTAAAGATTGAAATAATTTTAATTTGTCAAATACCTTACCTAACTGGATACTTGACATTCAAAAGAATGTAAAAGAGAAGGAACATTTCCAGGCTTTCACTGGAGGAAAACAGGGGATGAGACTGAATTTTCTGGGGCTACTGTATCAAATGACTAAAACCTTGGTGTCTTCAAACATCTAAATTTATTCTTTCATAGTTCTAGGTGCCAGGATTCCAAAACTAAGATGTTAAAGGCCAGGCTGTCACTAGAGGCTCTATGGGAGAATCCATCCTTGTCTCTTCTAGATTCTTGTGGCTGCAGGCATCCTTTGACTTTTGGCCTCATCACCCCAATCAGTACCTCTATCTTCACATCACCTTCTGGTTGGTATTTGTGTCTAATCTCTTCTGTCTATTCTTATAAGGACCCTTTAGATGGCCTTTATGTCCACCCTGATAATCTAGAGTGATCTCCTCATCTCTATATCTTTAATGTAATCATATTTACAAAGATTATATTTTTCCAAATGAGGCCACATTTACAAGTTTCAGGGACTAGGACATAGAATTATCTTTCAGGAATGTGTGGCATTTTTCGATTTATCCCAGGCTGTTTACTATTGTTGTCAGGAAAGTGAAAGGAAAAACAACGTCTAAACGGTGATCTTTTTACACAGCTTCAGTTATGATGAAATATATGTCCTCACATATGCCCAATCTTTGAAGTAGTAAAAAGAGGTTTTGGAGAGCACTGACAACTTTTTTATGCTATAGTGAAATTAACATTAAGTGTTTTCAAAGTACTAAATAACTTAGAATATTATGGAGATTTTTTAACAACTTCCAAAAGCTCCCTTTAGAATGTGAACATATTTACTTGGCAAAGTAAGAAGGCAGAAAACAACTATTTTTACTTTTCTTAATATTTTATGCAGAAATATTGCAAAATAAATAAATGTGAGATTGCATATATTAACATCTAGTACAATTGACTGGCTAGTATATGTCAATGGCAAGGGTAAGTAAGAGGTGGTTTTTTCAGTGATGTTTAATAATGTTTGAATTGATTCTTGGGAAAAAGCACTTACATTCATTTTCTGTATGTAATGATAACTCTTTACAAATGTGAATTAATTTAATTATCTGGCAGTCCTTGATTGTACCTTTCAAAAAAAAAAAAAGAAAGCACTTTCTATAATGCTTTTGTATTTCTTTGAAGAGCCAAACTAAATTACTTTGATGCAAAAGTCGACAAGGAGAGCTTATCTGCTAAAATGCAAACTCGGGATGCTTTTCTATAGCTATTCTTGGGCACACTCAAATCAAGCTTTTTGAGTCCTAGATTGGCTGCCTCAAACACCCCCTTATTTACATAAACTCTGCGACTGTCACAGTCATCTCCATTGTGCAGTGGAGTTTTTTTCTGTATGCATTCTGATTAGACTTGTGCAAAAATGCATAAATTTCTCATCCAATCAAAGGCTGACCTGAGGGATACTGGCAGGGAGTGGGCAGAGTAGGAGATTACTTAATTGGCCATTCCTTTTTAACTGCAGTAGTTATTTGGATGAAATGAACCAGATCTTAAAGAGGGCAGCAGTATTAGTCTAAATAGAATAGACTGCCTTTGACTCTGCCATAAGATACTGCCATAAGAAACAAACAAAGAATCACTGGGAATAGAAGATCAAAGATCATTGTGGATATTTTTCTAGAGTATAAAACAAGTAAGATAGCCCAATGAATATGTGAATTTTTTATATTCTGTAGCAACATATTTGTTATAAAGTAACTTCCCAAGGTAATAGATTCATTATAATTTATTATGTCTTTAAACTCTATCAGATTACATTGGAGAAGGAAAGTTTTAACATTAAGGATAAGTATTGAAGATTATTTAAAATTTTAGTTATCATGTCAGATGTCTGGATAATACTTGATAATAGAGCATACTCAAGAAGAAGGTAAAAATCCCCATGGTTTCCTTGCATTCTATTTCAATTATGCATGAATGTATTTGAGGTCATTTTGAACTGTGGAATGTAAATGAGAAAGATGATAATATATAAAATGTATTAAGAACAATAATACCCCTATAATTATCATGATAATGTAAGTATTCTTAAATGATTATTACTTCATTTATTAATAGAAAACACACATATTATAAAAGAGTTTTCTCTTAATCTGATAAGAAAGGGTGGCCCTTAATGACTATCATTTTATGAAATACCAGCAGGAATTTTTAAAATTTTCAAATCTTACCAAAGCTAGAACTATCTAAGGTCAAATCATGGAATATTATCAATTAAAATGATATGTGCTATTACAAAATTAAAGAGCAAGGGATATATATTTTGGAAGCAAATTTGTAACATACCTGTATGAAAATTATTTGAATAGTACAGTAATTATTAAATGAGAGTTAGAAAATGTTAAATTATATTTAAAATTATTTTATTGGTAATACAAAAGCATAAATAAATATTATATGGCATGTGGATAAGCCTTACTTTAGGTTATGACAAACTGAAAGATATGTTTAAAAAAGTCACCACTGGACAAAAGTTAAAGAAATAAAATGAGATTTTATTCAGAAACTATTGCAATGAGGGAAAAGAGAATTCAGTAGAGAACTGGGCTCCGTTTTGAATATGACAAAGGGAAGTAGGGATTTATAGCCAAGGAACAGGATTGGGGGTGGTCAGAGAATGTAAAATTACTAAAATGAGATACCAAAGTTTGAGGGGATTCTCCTAGACTGACCAAACAAGATTCTTGCTGAAGGCAGGCTAGAGAGATCAAATATCACCTGGGTGGTCATGGAGGATGAGAGATGTGATTAGGCTAGTGATCAGATATCGACTGGGGGAGATTCACCTCTAACTTAGTGAGATTCTTGCTAAAACTGGGCTGTCTCAGACTTGTACAGCCTGGCAAGGATGATACCTAGTGGAGAAGAGCATCAGAAGAGCCTGACTAAAGTTTAATCATGGGAGAGCGTCTTTGTGAGAGGTCATCTGCATCTATAATGACCTTGTGTGAGCTATCCTGTCTGTGAATATGAAGAGAGGGAAAGGAAGAGAGAGCAAGCTTGCCACATATATGTATGTATATGTAATTCAAAAGTTAAAAGTGCCTTAATTTTTAAGTGGAGTCAAAGTACAAAGCAAGTTTTCTAAATTGGGAACCTACATTAAAACTGGAAACACTGCAGAGGAAACAATAGAACAGTAAAACTAGCTTCCCTGAAGGACTAATTGGGCCATTAGATGCTCATACATAACCTGAGGCCCTAATTACCCCTGCTTTATATAGAACTTTCTGCCTGAGAAGACATCAGTGGATTCCTTATCTAAAGGTATTATTACAAAATATTTAGCTTGTATGAAGAAAAGTGCTTGTCTTTTCCAAAAAGAAAAGTAGCTGTGCAGAATACATTTTGCCTTCTGTCTGTGCGCCTGTGCCGTGATTTATTTTTTTAATTTTCTATGTTTTTCACATTTTCCTTAATCTCTTCCTTCCTTTCATTCTTTTTGGAAATATTTCAAGTTGAAGGGAGAAACAAAAAAGGGATAACATGACTTTTGTTGATTACAATCTTTCCTGAGAAAATGTCAATCTAGAGTTCTTCTGAAATTTTCTCTCATCCATCACTTCAACCCTCAGACCTACAACTTCCTTCCTAATTATCTCATTAATGCACTAATGTTACTCTCAAACAGTCACAGGAATAAGAACACAACAGAACCTTATCTTCCTATCCACTATCCTTCTCTTATTTCTCTAATAGCAAAAAAAGAAAAAAAATTAAACATATATTTATGATTACTGCTTTCAATTCATCACTTTCCACTATTTTAAAATTCAGTGATTATTGGCTTCTATTTCAAGCTTTCACTGAATTAATGGTCATCAAAGACCTCCTACTATTAAGTTCAGTTCCCAGGTGGCATGTTACTCCACCTCAGTAGCTTTTAGCATGGTTGTCTAATCTCTGCTCTGAAACTTGATTTTTATTTTAAATTTTTGAACACTACTTATTCTCAGTTCTTCTGCTTTGGTAACTATTTCATTTCATTCTGCTTTATAGGCTACCATGTCTTTTACTATGTTCAAATACCATCGATCATTAATATTCTCCAACCTTTCCTCTTTGTAATCTAGATTTACTCTCTGAGTGATCAAAGCTACTACTACAGCTTTAGCAAATACCTGTATGTTAAAGAGTGAAAACCCTCAGTCTTTATTTGAGGCTCCAAAATCATATATGCCCCCATGTAGTCATAATCCTTCACAGAGGTTTCTCACTCATTTACTCTCCATAAAAGACACTAGTCATTTTTAAAAATTTTGTTCTTCAGCCAACTAACATCTGAAAGCACTTTTTATTTGAGCAGAACACACTAGATGCTTTCTTGGGTGGCAGGGCAGGATTTTGTCTACTAGGAATGAAGCTGAATATCTCTCCTCGATACTAAACTATGACGTGTTATATAGATTGGATGGTTACTTAGCTTTCATCTGAAATTTGACTCCATAGTGAATAGCAAGAAAATTCATTAAAAAAAAAAAAATGTCAGTTTCAGTGATGCAGGAGGCTGTGATAGCACCTAGAGGCCACCAGCAGGCATGCATGGCACAGTGTTGTGTAAACTTTCACTGCCACACATTCAAAGAGCTCTGCCAGTTTTGTGAGACTAGTTCCGTAGATGTCATTGATTTTGTAACCCAGTCAACAAGATTCCAATAATTTCATTTTTCTGTTTAAAAACAGTAGTTTCTATTGTCTGAAAAAAATGTCTGATGAACACTGTCCCCCAGCTTCCCTTTCGGGCTAGCCACACACTGAGCATTTCACATCTTCAGTATTTATTACTGTCATGATTTGTACTTTCAACCAAAAGTTAGAAATTTGAGTGCAATCTTTGCCTTTTTTCTCTATACTATTAATTCTATAGGTCTTACATGTATTTTATGCCCAATACTTCCTTGCCAGCCTAATTAGTCATTTCTTACTGAAAACCCTAGTAATACTAGTAATCAACTAGGATGCTGTGAAACTTATAACTACTATACATTATTTGTTTCCTTTATCCAAAACATCTATTATATTAATTCTGGGAAAATATTAACATTAGTGACAGAGAAATACTTCTAAAATACCAATCTAATTATTTTACTAGTCATCACCTTTTATAGATTTGTCATCGGCCACCAATTGCTTGGGTTTCCCTGGTGGCTCAGCACTAAGGAATCTGCCTGCAATGCAGAAGGCACAGGTTCGATCCCTGGATCAGAAAGATACCCTGGAGAAGGAAATAGCAACCCACTCCAGTATTCTTGCTTGGAAATCCCATAAACAGAGGAGCCTGGTGGGCTACAGTCCAAGAGGCCACAAAAGAGTTGAACACAACAACCGACTGAAAAATAACAACTCATTGCTTATTGGATCAAAATCAAAACCAGATTAAGAACTAGTAATATCCATAGCCCTATTTTGTTACCTATAGTGCAGTACATTGAAGTACATTTATTCTCTCAATAAAATACGATGTATATGACTAATATCCTTATCATAATCATGATTATGTGTTGAACAAAGTCTCCAAGCCAGATCTTCTATACTGAGCACAGATTTAAATTACCTATGTGCTGTTCTGTGCTATGCCCATTCACTAAGTCATGTTTGGCTCCTTGCAACCCATGTACGTGCTTAGTTACTTAATCGTGTCCAACTCTTTGTGACCGCATGGACTGTACCCCTCCAGGCTCCTCTGTCCATGGGGATTCTCCCGGAAAGAATACTAGGGTGGGTTGCCATGCCCTCCTCCAGGGGATCTTCCCAACCCAGGGATCAAACCCAGGTCTCTCTCATGGCAGGTGGATTCTTTATCATCTGAGCCACCAGGGAAGCCCAAGAATACTGGAGTGAATAGCCTATCCCTTCTCCAGGAGATCTTCCCAACTCAGGACTTGAACTAGGGTCTCCTGCATTGCAGGTAGATTCCTTATCAGCTGAGTTACCAGGGAAGCCCTCGTAACCCATACCACCACTTTGTTGGAAGTGTGCTGCTGCAACCTCAGATTAAAGCATAGAGCTAAGAGGCCAGATGATCAAAAAAATTTTTTTTGAAATTGCTTCAAGGTGGGCATTTTATCCAACCTAAACCAACTAATTTCTCTAAAATTTGAATGAAGAAACAGAAGGTTAGGCCTGTAGTGACAGCCACTGGATTTAGGAAGTTCGTGTTAAGACTGAACTCGGCTAGTAATAACCAAAACCACTTTGCCATTGTGAAAGAATAAGAACCAATAGCCTTTAAAGAACAAAGACTGGTAAAGGGATTGAAGGGAAGCAGGGAAAGGAGAAGGGATAGGTAGATTCAACAGAGAAAATAAACCTAGGAGAGTCATTTAGACCTGCTGTGTGAAGATTTTGCTAAAATTAGGTCCCATGGGGTGTTCTGATGGATTATCATATATCCTCCTTTATGTAAACCCGCTTCAGGGGATCTTACCCTTTGCAACTTAGTTATCCCTAGGTTAAATGCTATATCAAATCAATGTTTCCTAAATTTAAGGTGCATTCTTTATCTTCTCTTCATTACCCTCTCAAAACATTTCAAATGCAATAACATTTTATTTTCCTTTCCTTCTGAGTTTGCAGCTATTGAAGGATTACATCAATATCAACTTTGACTTCCAATGTACGTTTTCTGGTGTGTGGTGTTTATTTTAATTTAGCACATTATCCAGTGAGTATATTTGTGCTGATTATTTTAAATTAAAATAATTTTTCTACTATTCTTTCAGTATGCAGCTTGAGTTAGTAAGACTTTTCTTAACTTGCTGCTCTCATAATATATATATTTTTGCCTCTATCTTGACCCCTTTGAAATAACATAGTCATGTTTGCTGCTTTCAAATCCTCTAGAATCTCTCCCAAGTCTAGTGAACTTTAAAAAATGTCAGTTAAAGGTTCACTGGTTTTCTTGTTCACTTCCTTTAAAATTCATGGATAGCCGCCATCGAGACGGCTGCTCTGTCTACTTGAAGCACAGTGCCGTTAGCAGTTCTGCTTTTTATCTGTACCTTTCTCACTCTTTTTCTTACAATTTTATGAAATCTATTCTTGGTTGAAAAATATCTTATTTCTTATTTTTTCTGAACACAGATTTAAATAAGCATTTTTGCTTACCATGATGGAAATGATAGTGATATAACTTTGTTATTGGGGAGAATGTTTTTAATATACTGAAATTAAAATATCAGCAAATACAAGTAGTTTAAGGATTATATAATTATTTTCTAAATTTTTAAAATCATTTATTAAGTTATTTAAATAAATTTCCAATGGAAAGTTTCAAGGGAACTAAAAACCTATTATTTAGCTCCTTAGAAATTGTGTGCAAAGCCTTATTGCTTACCTTATGATAATTTTTTCCCTTAAGATAAAGGAGTTCAGTAAAGCCATAGGTATATAAATATATATTCTCCCCTAAAAAGGAGACTACATATCACAGTTCTATTATGCAAACATTTAATCATGTTAGCTATGGCTAACAAAAAATTAAACAAGTGAATACATGTTGATATTTTAATAAAGATATATGTATATAAAGAGACAAAATAAGAGTAATTCTTTAAATAAAGATTTAATACATATTGTCATGAATGCAAATTTATAGTTTTAGTGTAGGTACATTTCACTGTAGGTGCATATTCAGAAAGTGACTATCTAGTTCTTAATAAATCATTGACTTGGAATTTGAGAAATTTAATCTTAGTAAGTCCAAACAAATATTTATTTCCAAATATTATCAGAAATATTTACTTTTTCATAATATTTTATGAAATATTATGCTTCATTAACTAAAATGAAGGCCCATTTTTGTATGTGTATTTCATATTTGTATTTTGTATTTCCAGGACTCACCTGCCTGGAAATAAGTTGCCAGCAGAAATGTTTACTGGGTACTGGCAGATTCAGTTCAGTTCAGTCGCTCAGTCGTGTCTGACTTTTTGCAACCCCGTGAATCACAGCACGCCAGGCCTCCCTGTCCATCACCATCTCCCGGAGTTCACTCAATCTCACGTCCATCGAGTCGGTGATGCCATCCAGCCATCTCATCCTCTGTCGTCCCCTCTACGTCCTGCCCCTAACCCCTCCCAGCATCAGAGTCTTTTCCAATGAGTCAACTCTAGATCCTTGAATTTTATACAACACTATGTGACTCGTGTTGTCATGAAAAATGTTTTATTCAATATAATTGCTTCATATTATATACAATGGGAAGTCAAGTGGGCCTTAGAAAGCATCACTATGAACAAAGCTCTTGGAGGTGATGGAATTCCAGTTGAGCTATTTCAAATCCTGAAAGATGATGCTGTGAAAGGGCTGCACTCAATATGCCAGCAAATTTGGAAAACTCAGCAGTGGCCACAGGACTGGAAAAGGTCAGTTTTCATTCCAATCCCAAAGAAAGGCAATGCCAAAGAATGCTCAAACTATCACACAATTGCACTCATCTCACATGCTACTAAAGTAATGCTCAAAATTCTCCAAGCCAGGCTTCAGCACTACGTGAACCGTGAACTTCCTGATGTTCAAGCTGGCTTTAGAAAAGGCAGAGGAACCAGAGATCAAATAGCCAACATCTGCGGGATCATGGAAAAAGCAAGAGAGTTCCAGAAAAACATCTATTTCTGCTTTATTGACTATACCAAAGCCATTGACCGTGTGGATCATAATCAACTGTGGAAAATTCTGAAAGAGATGGGAATACCAGACCACCTGAACTGCCTCTTGAGAAACCTGTATGCAGGTCAGGAAGCAACAGTTAGAACTGGACATGGAACAACAGACTTGTTCCAAATAGGAAAAGGAGTATGTTAAGGCTGTATATTGTCACCTGCTTATTTAACTTATATGCAGAGTACATCATTAAAAATGCTGGGCTGGAAGAAGCACAAGCTGGAATCAAGATTGCCAGGAGAAATATCAATAACCTCAGATATGCAGATGACACCACCCTTATGGCAGAAAGTGAAGAGGTACTAAGAAGCCTCTTGATGAAAGTGAAAGAGGAGAGTGAACAAGTTGGCCTTTAAGCTTTAGCCCAACATTCAGAAAACTAAGATCATGGTATCTTGTCCCATCAGTTCATGGGAAATAGATGGGGAAACAGTGTCAGAGTTTATCTTTTTGGGCTCCAAAATCACTGCAGATGGTGACTGCAGCCATGAAATCAAAAGACGCTTACTCCTTGGAAGAAAAGTTATGACCAATCTAGACGCATATTCAAAAGCAGACACATTACTCTGCCAACAAAGATCCATCTAGTCAAGGCTATGGTTTTTCCAGTGGTCATGTATGGATGTGAGAGTTGGACTGTGAAGAAAGTTGAGCGCCTAAGAATTGATGCTTTTGAACTGTGGTGTTGGAGAAGACTCTTGAGAGTCCCTTGGACTGCAAAGAGATCCAATCAGTCCATTCTGAAGGCGATCAGCCCTGGGTATTCTTTGGAAGGAATGATGCTAAAGCTGAAACTCCAGTACTTTGGCCACCTCATGCGAAGAGTTGACTCATTGGAAAAGACTCTGATGCTGGGAGGGATTGGGGGCAAGAGGAGAAGTGGACTACAGAGGATGAGATGGCTGGATGGCATCACTGACTCGATGGACGTGAGTTTGAGTGAACTCCGTGAGCTGGTGATGGACAGGGAGGCCTGGCGTGCTGCAATACATGGGGTTGCAAAGAGTCGGACACGACTGAGAGACTGAACTGAACTGAACTGATATACAATGCAAGAAATTAATGTGAATTAAACCATGTTTGCATGGCATAATAAAGAATTCAACTTTTTTAAAATGTTAAATCTCACCTTTTATATATTTTTAATATGAAAAGAACAACATTCCCATATTTTTTCCTAACCTCCTGGGGATGTTTTCAAATTAATCTTTCCTTGTTTTTGAAGAAAGTGCAACAAAAATTTATCATGACTAATGATTTTAGTTCTGAATTTAATAGATATTAAAGAGAAGGGACAGTAACACTGGATTGAGATTGGTAAAGGAGTAGAAGAAAAGAAGAGTGTTTAAGGGAAATGAAGGAAGAAAAAGATGGCTTTCCCTAGTAATAAAGTAGGTCAACAAGTAAAAACAAAAAAGTTTTGGAAGATTTTCGAGCTGCTGAAGGGCTAAACCCTAGTGATTAGTCTCGAGGGGAAGCCCACGAAGGGAGAAGGCCTGGTGGGAGAGTGATTTAAGGCTCTGTTGGTGACAGTGGTAGTTCATGGAAAAGCACTTTGAGTCATTACCTACACAACCCCATCCACCTAGAGTGAACACCACCAATGGCTGTGCCCCAGGACTGGGGAAGAGTATCAAATATTCTGTTCATCATAGATGGAGGAAACAGAGCCCCTGTCAGTCACAGGGCTGCCCAGAAGAATTTAGCTACAGGTTCTCTGGGCTGGGAGAGAAAGGTGGAGAGCTGGGTGGGGCAGCGAGCTACAGTGGCTATCTGTTGAGTGGCCTGTCTCCAGGGTGCTATGCAGGGCAGGCCAGAGTTGCTGCTGCAGCTTATGTTGTTTCATGGCAACACCTGCTCTTGGGGTGCTCTGAGGAGGGAGTTTGTAGTAACTGTCCCACACATGGCCACTCTCCCTTCTTAGCTTGGGCAAGATACCTCCAGAGAAGATCTAACTAGATCTCTAAGGCACTAGACAAATCAATCCTATACAGCCCTGTACACTTGTTTCCCCACCACCCCCCCTAAATTTTAGGAACTTGCTGCACTGCTTAGCTTATTTTATCAGCATCAGGGACCTGCTTAGAGTTACTTAGTTCCCAGGAAATCCTCAACCATCTCTGGTCCTATTATTTGAAAGCCACAAATAGTGTCTAGGAAAAATTTTCCCTACCTCTTCTGTTAGATCTCTAAGTTCTAAGTGAATTTAGCCAGGAGTCAGAGTCAAAAGAAGGATCAAAAATCCTCAATGGAAACAAAAAAAGAAAAAGAAAAAATATATCAATAATGCACTAGCATCCCCCAAGGAGGCTGCACTGCTTCTGTTAGCATTCCCCAAGACCACTGGCCACGTCAGGTGAATTGCCCCATGGGCGAGCCTAGCAGTTTCTAAGACCTGTTGGTGAAATCCTTGTGGAACCATCAAACTTGCAAATAATCCACACATACCCATGTGGAATGTAACCCAGACACAGAGAGATGCTCTGCAAGATATTCAGGCCTTTTGTTCTTCATAATGGCATTATGCTTAATAAACTACCCTACTGATTGTGCCAATTTGTCAAGAGCTCATTTGAGCCAGAAAGAGATAAGCTGCCAAATGTCAGAATACTGGATTAAAGCAACAAGTCAAAAGAGAAGAATCAAGACTTTAATTATGTTATGGTGTAAGCAGGGCTTCCCCAGTGGCTCAGAGGTAAAGACTCTGCCTGAAATGTAGGAGCCATAGGAGATACAGGTTCCATCCCTGGGTGGGCAAGATCCCCTGGAAGAGAGCATGACAACCCATACCAATATTCTTGCCTGAAGAATCCCATGAACAGAGGAGCCTGGAGGGCTGCAGTCCATAGAGTCATGAAGAGTCAAACAAGACTTAGCACATACGCACATAATGTAAAGCAAGAGACTCAACTAGGGAAAGCATCAACTTCCCCAGTTCCATTTTCTTATATAGAATATGTACTGGTCAAGACTATATATAAAATACCTAAACAACAAGGACCTACATATACTGCAGGAAACTGTATTCAATATCCTATAATAACTTGTAATGAAAAAAAAAATCTGAGAACAATATATATATTTAAACCATACTGGAATGGGTTGCCATGTCCTTCTCCAGGGGGTCTTCCCAACCTAAGGATTGAACCTGGATCTCCTTCAATGCAGGCAGATACCTTTTGTAAATCAATTTTTACAAAAATTGAAACTGTATATTTCAGTTTTTTAAAAAAAGATTAAAAAAAGGCAGGTGACTCAGCACAGACCTCAAAGCCATCTCTCACCTCCAAAGGAGTCAGAACAAAAGGCTTCTGAAGTTTTATGGATGCAGCATTCAGGGGAAAGAAAAAAAAAGAGACAGCTAAGAATAGAATACTTCTAGGGACTGAGAGTGGGGAAAACATGTCTTCAAAATACCACCCCAACCCCTTGGCCCATAAGGAGGTTTGAGCTGAGATGCCTAAAGAAGATCTTGGCTGACAACCTTAGATAAATAATCTAGGAATGTAGGTCCTTGAGGCAGTAATGCAAACTACATGAATATGGTGGCCAGAGAGCCCTGAATCCTTGCCTGCAGCCCATCCAGAAACTGAATGTTGTGCATCAGGTGGAGTGTGAGTAGGGCAGCTTTCTCCCACGTGTCCTGCCAGGTGAATACATTGTAGTTGTTCATAGTCTGGCCTGAAAAGTCACAAATGCATTTTTGGCCAAGAGCTAGCCTCCTCAAATGGTAGAGACAATATTTAAACATGTGTAGTCTGACTTCAACAAGCAACGAGGCGCTTAACTATTACATTGTGATGCCTGTATGGTACCTACTGTTAGGGAGTCAAAAAATGCTTGTAAGATTTTCTCTTGATTTTTGGTTCTTAGGAGTTTAACTAAGTTGTGAATAAGAGTAGTTTTCTTCAAATTTAACCTGTTTGAGTTTTGCTGAGATTCTTGAATTTATAAATTTATATCCTCCAGTGTTTAAAGATAATTTTAAACTATTAACTTTTCAAATGTTTTTCTGCCTCACTTTCTCTCATTTTTCTTTCTGGGATTTGAGTTATCCACATATGAGACCTTCTGCATTCCCCTCCAGATCCATGGAATTCTGTTCATTATTTGTCTATTTTTTCTCTTATTGTATAATTTTATTTGATCTATTTTAAAATCCACTGGCCGTTTTCTCTTTCAACTCCTTTCTGTCACTTAATCTACTCGGGGATTTTTTTTTTTAATTTAATATATTGATTTTACAGTTTTATAATATCTGTTTGGTTCTTTCCAATATTTTCTTCTCTGTCATTTCTTCTTCTCCTGTCATTTTATCTATGTCAAATGTAAATTCCTTTACCTTATGGCCCTTAGTTAAGATAGTTCCCTTCAAGTTCTTATTTTATATTTTCAATAAAATATAAAATATGTGTGTGGGGCCATTACAGGGTGAACTCTATTGGTCACCTTTTCCTCTGAGAACATTTTCATGCCTTTTGTATGCTATATTCCTTTGCAGACTATTGAAATATTTGTTTAACCAGGCAATTCACTTTATTAGACTCAAGTTGCAGACTATATCTTGCCTACTCTGGATGGTAGCTCAAATGTCAGTTCAGTATAATCTCACTTCACTCTTTAAATTCATGGTTCATATGTTATCCTGAGATCTGGGTAGAGTTTACATATACATTTTGGAGTTACCTTTCTCTGCTCTCTCCTTTCCAGGAAATCTCACCCTAAGCATGTCTAGAAGCCTTGGTTGCCTTGACTCCTACACCTGATACTATAAACCAGAATCCGGAAAGTCTGTGGATTGGGCAGAGTCACCAAAATCACAAACTCACCCATGCTGTTTGCTTTCTCTCTGTGTCATCTCCCCTCTAAAGTCTGCTTATTTTGTCCACTCTCCTGAGCCCTTTATATATGACTCTAGGTACAGTCTGTGTTTGTGTACCTGTTTTGAAAATTTTTAACTTTTTATAATAGATTTGTGTATATTTTTTCATAGCAAATGATAAAATAGATTTTATTCATATATTTTATTCAGTCATGACATACCTAGCTTTTTCTTAATTTTATCAATATTTATAGGCTACTTAGTTTGCAGGTTTTTTCCAAGTTGTTTCAAATCTCAAAAAAATATTCTAATATATTCAGTTTAAAACTCCACATTTAATAGGCTTGCACAGTTCAAATCTGTTTTTCAAGGGTCAATTGTATTTGTAAGGTAAAGTTGAGAAAATTTGCTGACCAGTTTGATTCTTGATGTGAAAAAAAAAAAGAACCTAATCAAGAATTAATTTGAGAAAATAAACATGTAGATTTGTTATTAAATGTTATAGGAGAATCTAAAAAGCCCATTGGGATTCAGGTTTGACTTTGGATATATCAATTTTACACTGCCTGGATCATGGAAAAAGCAAGAGAGTTCCAGAAAAACATCTATTTCTGTTTATTGACTATGCCAAAGCCTTTGACTGTGTGGATCACAATAAACTGTGGAAAATTCTGAAAGAGATGGAAATACCAGACCACCTGACCAGCCTCTTGAGAAATTTGTATGCAGGTCAGGAAGCAACAGTTAGAATTGGACATGGAACAACAGACTGGTTCCAAATAGGAAAAGGAGTACTTCAAGGCTGTATATTGTCACCCTGTTTATTTAACTTATATGCAGAGTACATCATGAGAAACGCTGGACTGGAAGAAACGCAAGCTGGAATCAAGATTGCCGGGAGAGATATCAATAACCTCAGATATGCAGATGACATCACCCTTATGGCAGAAAGTGAAGAGAAACTAAAAACCCTCTTGATGAAAGTGAAAGAGGAGAGTGAAAAAGTTGGCTTAAAGCTCAACATG
>NW_011495070.1:761830-790566 GCF_000754665.1 Bison bison bison | reverse complement strand
TTTGGCCACCTCATGCGAAGAGTTGACTCGTTGGAAAAGACTCTGATGCTGGGAGGGATTGGGGGCAAGAGGAGAAGGGGACGACAGAGGATAAGATGGCTGGATGGTATCACTGAGTCGATGGACGTGAGTCTGAGTGAACTCCGGGAGTTGGTGATGGACAGGGAGGCCTGGCGTTCTGCGATTCATGGGGTCGCAAAGAGTCGGATACGACTGAGCGACTGATCTGATCTCTTCTGATCTGATGTAGCATTTAGGGGCTTCCCAGGTAGTGCTAGTGTTAAAGACCTTGACTGCCAATGCAGGAGACACAAGAGACATAGGTTCGATCCCTGGATTGGGAAGATCCCCTGAGGGAGAGCATGGCAACACACTCCAGTATTCTTGCCTGGAGGGCTACAGCCCATGGTGTCACAAAGAAAGAAAGTGAAAGTGAAGTTGCTCAGTGGTGTCTGACTCTTTGGAACCCCGCGGATTGTAGCCTACCAGGCTCCTCCCTCCATGGGATTCTCCAGGCAAGAATACTGGAGTGGGTTGCCATTTCCTTCTCCCTGATATCTTCCCAACCCAGCGATCGAACCCGTGTCTCCCGCATTGTGGGCAAACGCTTTAACCTCTGAGCCATCAGGGAAACACAACTGTTCAACTAAGAACCATGTGGTATTTAAGTGATCGTTCAATTGTGTAATTTAGCCAAGATGACCGAATTAAAGATATAAATTTGGAGTCATTGATGTAACAGATAGTATTTAAAACCATGGTGTCAGATGATATCACTTAGCGAGCAAAGTGTATAGTTAGAGAATGCCTGTGGACAAACACCAGCCATGGTCACATTTAGGGTTGGGTAAGAACAATTCATGCTGGCTTACCTGCAATCACTGCAGGTAAGCCGGCATCACTGCAGATGGTGACTGCAGCCATGAAATTAAAAGACGCTTACTCCTTGGAAGGAAAGTTATGACCAACCT
This sequence comes from Bison bison bison, assembly GCF_000754665.1. Lineage (NCBI taxonomy): Eukaryota > Metazoa > Chordata > Mammalia > Artiodactyla > Bovidae > Bison > Bison bison. Next base: position 789,595 of record NW_011495070.1, on the reverse strand, counting down.
AGATAGCATATTGAAAAGCAGAGACATTACTTTGCCAACAAGTGTCTGTCTAGTCAAGGCTATGGTTTTTCCTGTGGTCATGTATGGATGTGAGAGTTGGACTGTGAAGAAGGCTGAGCGCTGAAGAATTGATGCTTTTGAACTGTGGTATTGGAGAAGACTCTTGAGAGTCCCTTGGACTGCAAGGAGATCCAACCAGTCCATCCAAAGGAGATGAGCCCTGGCATTTCTTTGGAAGGAATGATGCTAAAGCTGAAACTCCAGTACTTTGGCCACCTCATGTGAAGAGTTGACTCATTGGAAAAGACTCTGATGCTGGGAGGGATTGGGGATAGAAGGAGAAGGGGACGACAGAGCATCAGATGGCTGGATGGCATCACTGAGTCGATGGACGTGAGTCTGAGTGAACTCCAGGAGTTGGTGATGGACAGGGAGGCCTGGCGTTCTGCGATTCATGGGGTCGCAAAGAGTCAGACACCACTGAGCGACTGAACTGAACTTAAGAACAATTCATATACTAGAGGACTGATAACAGAAATGCCAGTGGGATAGGTGGGTGCAGGAGATTATGTTAGCACAGAAGCCAAGTGAAAAAAACACTTAAAAAGAAGAAAGTGATTGAGTCAAAGTTTGTTAATATTTGTCTAATGCGTGGGCTTAGAATTGATCACTGATTAGTACTATATTATCAGGGGACTTTGATGAGAGTCATAGAAACAAATTCGATGTAAGAAACATGATACAAAATGAAGACATCTCCCTTTTGTATACTTTCCTTTAATCAACTTCTCTGTTCTCCGTGTTTTCCCCACTGTCACACACCTGTGACCCTTTGGCCTATTTTCTTAACTTGAAGGCCTCAGCATGCATTTTGAAGCTTTTACAAAGTACAGGTTAAATAAAATGTTATGTTCTCCATGAAACTTACTGAGATCTTTCCCATTCAATGAACTTTTCTCCTTTTTTAAGTGCCGATGGCACATCAAAATCCCATTCTGAGACTATCACTTTGTACTTTGTATTATCTGTCCTTGCAGAGGACCAAGGCTATATCTTTTTCTAATTCCAGCCCCCACTGGTACCAGTCATGCCACTGTTTGTTAAATTAGATAAAAATGTCACTCAATGAACGTATAATCCACAGAGAACCTGAGCTGGATCAGGATTTATGTTAACTCTAAGCTTTTATTTTATGCAGCAAATTTCCTTATTACCCCAAAATTTGTTCAGAAACACTCAAACTGAAGCATGATTCCTGATGGTGACTAATGAAAAATATCCCAAATTAATAATATTTCAAAAAAAATATTTCTACTTCTTTTAAATTTTTCCTTGGGTTTATTTCTCCATTCATGTTTTCTATACTCATTAGGAAAATAAGACTATAAAAGTCAAAGAAATAGGTAGCTTGATCAAATGTTCCCAGTTTCTTAGACTGTGATAGTATAATACACAAGGTCTGAACAATTTCTATGAATATGGATCAGAATCTGAACTTCTATGTTCTTTGACCTGGAAGATAGTTGGAGCCTGCCTTCTAAGTCACTCTAATACTGCACAAAGATTAAGAAATATTAAGGTCACAATTTTTAATGCATAGATTTGCTGGAGAAGAAATGAAAATAAACACTCTGGAATAAAAACCTCTATTTTATTTATAGGCAAATACCCTCAACAATTAAAAAAACTGTATATCCATTTAAATTATACATTATCTATTTACAAATTAATCATGTTGGGTCAAGTTGGTCATGAGTAAGAATGAGTAATAATTACATGTTATATTCTTTTTACTTTAAAATGTAATTCCATCATAATTTGTGACAGAATTGGACTAAAGAAATTTAATATCTCAATTTGTCACTGTAAATTCTGTATCATGATAGCTAGGGTAAAAATATTACTTTTATCCATGTTATTTTTGAGATCATATAGGTTGGCTCTGTCAAATGTGTCTAATAATCTTGAGTCACATTTAATAAGGATAGTCTGTTAACTAATTGTGGAACAGTTAAACTCAAATAGAAACAGTAGATCCAAATTTGAGGTAGAGGACTTTTCTCCATACTTTGTTATCCCTAAACCCCATCAAATTCTTGCTCCACAGTGGTGGGAATGAGTTATCTGACAAGTGTATAACATAAATTTGTCAGGTTCCTTAACTGGGTAGAGCTAATCTAAAGAAAGACCACAAGCATCAAGGACCCAGGAGCCATAATGCCTAGAGTCAAATTCCAGCTCTGCCACTTACTCACAGTATGACTTTGGCAAATAAAGACTTTTCTCATCATTAAAAGTAGGATGTATGTGTGTGCTTAGTCACTCAGTTGTGTCCAACTCTTTGCAACCCCATGAATTGTACCCAGCCAGGCTACTCTGTTCATAGGATTCTCCAGGCAGGGATATTGGAATGGGTAGCTGTTCCCTTTTCCAGGGGATCATCCTGACCCAGAGATGGAACCTGAGTCTCCTGCTTTGCAGGCAGATTCTTGACCATCTGAGCCACCAGGGAAACTCCTTAAAGGTGGAAGGATAATGCTAATACCTATATAATGCTGTTTTATTGGGCTTAAATAGTTAATATATTTTAAAGTGCTTAGAAGATTGCATCTAGGTGGCAGATGGCCTAACCCACTGAACATGGAAAAGAAAAAGACTGGAAGATGGTAGACAAGGAGGTCTGAGTGCATGAGAGGGCTTGTGCACGAATGGGGCATAGAGTATGAAGATTTCTGTGTCTCGTGTTAGTTCCCATCATAAAGCATCTGCATGGAAAAGGCATAAACCACCAAACAGACAAAATGATTCCACTTACAAGCCAGACTTTGTCAGTGTGCATCCCAGAACTGCCCAGAGGGCCCAGGAATATTGTAGCCTCAGTGACAGAGAAGGAGGCTGAAGATGTGTACAACAGTGAGGTATTCTACCTACAAGGGCTTCCCAGGTGGCACAGTGGGTAAAGAATCTGCCTGCTAATGCAGGAGGCACAAGAGACATGGGATTTTAACTTCCCTGGGTAGGGAAGACCCACTGGAGGAGGAAATGGCAACCCACTCCGGTATTCTTGACTGGGAAGTTGTATGAACAGAGGATCCTGGCTACTCTTCATGGAGTCACAAAGAGCTGGACATGACTGAGTGACTGAGCACACAGACACATCTGCTTCCCAAGTCCATTTATCTGCTATCAACTGCTCGCCCAACTTGCCAGAAACGTGTCAGTATCCCAGAGGAACCAAGCATCACACCACTCTAACAGGAACCTTTGCTCAGTGTTTTACCAGATGCAAACCAGATATAAAGCACTCTCTCCTCATTGCTCTTCTTACAGTATGAATTCCTCCCTATACATTGTGTGGCTAAAACATCCCTTGAATTTTGAATTTCAATTCCTAGTTCAGTCATAGGAAACACTTTTTCCACGTCATGTGGCAACCTGTATGGGAGGGGAGTTGGAGGAGAATGGATAAATGTATATATTTGGTTGAGTCCCTTCGGTGTTCACCTGAAACTATCACAAAATTATTAATTGGCGGAGAAGGCAATAGCACCCCACTCCAGTACTCTTGCCTGGAAAATCCCATGGACAGAGGAGCCTGGTAGGCTGCAGTCCATGGGGTCGCTAGGAGTCGGACACGACTGAGCGACTTCACTTTCACTTTTCACTTTCCTGCATTGGAGAAGGAAATGGCAACCCACTCCAGTGTTCTTGCCTGGAGAATCCCAGTAACGGGCGAGCCTGCTGCGCTGCCGTCTCTGGGGTCGCACAGAGTCGGGCACAACTGAAGCGACTTAGCAGCAGCAGCATACCCCAAAACAAAATAAAAAGTTTAAACAACAAAAAGAGAAACACTCTCTAATCAATACTCATCTCTGTTTTAAGATATTGAAACCCCATCTCCGTGTTATAGCCATTTAATCTGCATCCAAACAGTAATTTCAGTAATATACCCCCACTAAAGGTTTGCTTATATATTTTTTTTTTCCATTTTCTCATTCTTTTTCTTTCACTCCTCAGAACAATATAATCTGGGTTTTGTGCCAACATTTATCTGAAACAACTTGTTAAAATCAGCTAAAATCTCCATTCTAACTAAAATGAGCATCTTTCAGTTACTATCTTATTTTCATACTGAAGAATCCAAACTCTATATGAACTCCCATGTTGCTAGTCCAAAGGCACCTCCAGTTCAGTATCTTCAAAGCTAAGCCCTCACGATCTTTTTTCAGACTCAGCTATCTTCCATTATTCTACCTCTCATTAAACGACTTCACTTTCTATTCTATTGTATCAGTCAGCTATCTAAGACTAAGCTTTAATGTCTCACACTCCCATCATTTTATGTTGAGCACCAGCCCTGTTGATTTTAACTCTGTCACTTAATTTGCCCTTTACCCTGAATCTTCATTGCACTATCTTTTTCTAATTAACCTTATGCTTTTGACACTGAAACAGACTCCTAACTTAATTTCTTTCATCTCCTCTAGCTTTCTTCCAAGTCATAACCATACTGCAGCAAATATGATTTTATCAAAATATAATACACTAGCACTGCATTCTCTTCTGATAAAATTCACTTCAAAATGATACCATGTCTCTTTACTGAAGAACAATAACATTAAAGTGGCTAGGAAGGTCCTGCAAGTTTGCCCCTATCTGCTTCTCCTTCTGCATCCATGCTCTTCTCCACCCTGATGACTGCATCTAAGTCACTCTGCCATCCTTCAGTTATTCAGCAGACCAGGCATTGCTTGCCATAGTTTTGCCTGGGTAGTTTTATTCATTAGTTTAGCTCAAAATGTTGCACATTTACCTTTTCCTCATTTAAAAATGTGTGTAGAATGAATGAGTAGGATGAATACCTTAAATTATAGCTTAGTGGGAAGTATACCCAGTTCAAAAGTTGAGCCAAAATTGTGAAACAGCAATCGCAAGGAAGATAAATGGATATTTAAAGAGAAAAGTGGGCACGATTGAACACAGGACTGAGATACACTGGGAGACAATGGATAATTTAAGGAGTCAGGAATATTACACACACATTACTTTTTATTTAGAGCCATATATATATATATATATATACACACACACACACATATACATATATATATACAGGAAAACTGCTGTATCTCACCATTGCAACCATCTGCAGTGTCCTCTGTCACCGTGGCTACAATATTCCTGGGCTACAATTATTTATTGTTGTTAAAAGAAATCTATTAATTACATACTTTCTTATTTTATTGTTCTGTTTCTGAATTTTCCTCTCCAAATACACATTTCATCATTTCAATATGATTATTCAACTATTTAATTATATTTGATAAGTATTAATCATTTGATGGAAAATAAACATGGTATCACTTCAACTTTCTTGGATTCTTTTCTTTATGTGTTGACCAAATTTGTATTTCTCAAACATTAAGGAGGACATTTACCCTTCAATGTACATAATTACTCATATGGTTCTTTATACCAACACTACAAGCTCACATACAGTATAGTAAAGTATGTAAGATTTTATGGATAATTATACAGATTTTAATATAGATAATTATAATATCATACATTTAGTGCAATTGTAGCTTATCTCAAAAACATATATGAGTTGTTACAAATACTGTTAGCATTTTTTTTTTTTTTTGCTGGGAATATTCATGCTTTCTATTCTTGGGGTACTACCTATCAGAAAAATTACTTAATTCTCTTATTTTAAAGAAACATATGTGATTAGAGGAGTATTAGTAAAATACTTTTCTACAATTAATACAATTTTATCTTAGATGCTTATTTTAAACTTAATCTTAAAGCTGCATTTCTTTACATTTTGATGTTATAGTATATATTTGTTCATTCAGATGATTAAGACATTTTAAAATAAAATATGTTAATCAGCATTAAAAATTTCAATATAAACAGAAGTGAATTATATGTTTTTATTATTATCTTTAATTTATTATTATCTTTATTTATCTGTATTTATTATTATCTTTAATACCCAACTATGGAAAAATAGTTGGGTATTAAAGGAAAATGAACTAATCTTTAAGTAGATACCATAGGCTCATTTCAGCCAACAATGGCCATAATTTGTACATGTTTCACACAGATCTCTTATTCTTCTAGAGAACACAAACTATGGATATTCATTAATTTTTCTGATTTTTAAGTGTTGGGAAAAACTTAATTTTGTTCCAGTTTTTGTTCCAAAGTATGTATGCAAAAATATTTATCACATATATAAGTACACTATATCTTAAATCAAATATTATATAAATGAATATACAAAGATATATGAAAAATATATATTTTAAAGCACCTTTGTCTGTCCACTTAGTTAAGAATGAGATTATCAAACCATTAAAAACCTCCAATGGGCAATTATTTCATTCATATTACCTTCTTCTCCCAGTTCCTCCTATCAAGTAAATATTATTCTAAATTGTAAGATTATTATTCCCCTGAATTAAATGCAAGTCTAAATAAATTTTAATAAACTTTGAGAGATATTCTTAAGCTATATGAAAAATGTGAATAATAATGATAAAATGAAGATATGAGCACTCACAACAAAGCTTAAAGGAAATAATTCTGCTATCAAAATTTTGAAGTGCACATTGTACCCCTCCCAGATTCTTATAATACAGAATTTTGTGTTTTAATTTATTTATTTTACAGTTTTCCTGTGTGTGTGTATATATATATATTTCTATCCTAAATAGTATACTTTTTAGTTTTGAATTTTTAACTTACTATAAATTTAACTATATGATATATGCTCATCTGAAACTGTTTTTTCATTATTATGTTGATTAGATTTATCCTCATTAATATCTATACTTGTATTTTAGTTATATTAATTATTCATAATATACACTAGATAAACAATATAAATATACATGTCTAGAGGAGAATGAAAAAGTTGACTTAAACTCAACATTCAGATAACGAAGATCATGGCATCCAGTCCCATCACTTCATGGCAAATAGATGGGGAAACAGTATTAACAGTGGCTGACTTTATTTTGGGGGGCTCCAAAATCACTGCAGATGGTGACTGTGGCCATGAAATTAAAAGAAGCATACTCCTTGGAAGGAAAGTTATGACCAACCTAGAGTGCGTATTCAAAAACAGAGACATTACTTTACCAACAAAGGTCCGTCTAGTCAAGGCTATGGTTTTTCCAGTAGTCATGTATGGATGTGAGAGTTGGACTATAAAGAAAGCTGAGTGCCGAAGAATTGATGCTTTTGAACTGTGGTGTTGGAGAAGACACTTGAGAGTCCCTTGGACTGCAAGGAGATCCAACCAGTCCATTCTAAAGGCGATCAGTCCTGGGTGTTCATTGGAAGGACTGATGTTGAAGCTGAAACTCAGTACTTTGGCCACCTGATGCGAAGAGATGACTCATTTGAAAAGACCCAGATTCTGGAAAAGATTGAGGGCAGGAGGAGAAGAGGACAACAGAGGATGAGATGGTTGGATGGCATCACCAACTCGATGGACATGAGTTGGGTGAACTCCAGGAGTTGATGATGGACAGGGAGGCCTGGAGTGGTGTAGTCCATGGGGGTTGCAAAGAGTCAGACATGACTGAGTGACTGAAGTGAAATGATAGGCATTTGGTTTTTTCAAGTTTACCTATTATTTTGTTGTTGTTTAGTCACCAAGTCATGCCTGACTCTTTGCAACCCCACATGTTGTAGCCCACCCAGTTCCTCCATCCATGAAATTCTCCAGGGAAGAATACTGGAGTGGGTAGCCATTCTTTTCTCCAGGGGATCTTCTAGACCCAGGGATCTTCTACATTGCAGGTGAATTCTTTACCACCTCAAGGCCCCCAGAGAAGCCTTGTTTATTATCATACTATTACTATTTATATTATTTATATCTCCAGAGACAAACATGCAATTGTTCTCTAGGGTATGTGCTTGAATGTGGACTCACTGGATCTCACTGCATAACCTGTTACTTTGCCATTTACTCATATTTTTCCTAACTTACATGAAAAAAAATGTTTATATTTCCAATGTTATAGTCTCCTTGTATTGGTTCTGGTGGGGACTGATCTATTACTTATACCTGGAAATGGTTGTTTTCCATTTTTAAATTAACTTTTATTGGAGGTAACCTATAGAGAGTAACATGCATGATTATTAAGTGTACAATTTAATGTACAAATGTATATACTTGTATAACCATCACATAGATCTAAGTATGAAGCACTAGTAGAGTTTTAGAAGCTTCCTCCTTACTTTGAATATACTGTCAAAGGTTATCACCATTCTGACTTCTGTCAACAAATGTTAGGATTACGTTTTTGACCTTCATTTAAATGGAAAACTATAGAATATATTTTTTGATGTCAAACTTCTTTGTTTAACATTTTGTCTATTATGATCATCATGTTATAATCTACTACACTAATTCATTATTATACTAGAACATGGGATTATGTTTTAGAAATATATCTCAGATTATTTATCCCTTGTATCATTGATGGATAACTGAAATACTTACAGCTTTTTATCTCCCCTGGTAGCTCAGCTGGTAAAGAATCTACCTTCTATTCAGGAGATCCCAATTTGATTCCTGGGTCAGGAAGATTCGCTGGAGAAGGGACAGGCTACCCACTCTAGTATTCTTGGGCTTTGTTAGTGGTTCAGCTGTTAAAGAATCACCAGCAGTGTGGAAGATCCGGGATTGATCCCTGGGTTGAAAAGACACCCTGGAGAAGGGAACAGCTACCCACTCCAGTATTCTGACCTGGAGAATTCCATGGACTGTATGGTCCACAGTTTTGCAGAGTTAGACACTGAGTGACTTTCATGTCATTTCAAATCAAATTAAAAAAAAAGAAAATCAAGTTAGTATAAACATTATCAACCCATATGTTGTGCAGACACTAATTTCTCCTGTTGTTCCTCTTCAGTCACTTAGTCGTGTCTGACTCTTTTTGACCCCATGCATTGCAACACACCAGGCTTCCCTGTGTTTCACTACCTCCCAGAGTTTGTTCAAACTCATGTCTATTGAGTCAGTGATGTCATGCAACCGTCTCATCCTGTCACCCCCTTCTCCTTCTGCCCTCAATCATTCCCAGCATCAGGGTCTTTTCCAGTGAGTCAGCTCATCCCATCAGGTGGCCAAAGAATTGGAGTTTCAGCTTCAGCATCTGTCCTTCCAATGAATATTCAGGGTTGATTTTCCTTAGGATTGACTGGTTTGATCTTATAATCCAAGAGACTCTCAAGAGTCTTCTCCAGCACCACAGTTTGAAAGTATCAATTCTTCTGTGCTCAGTCTTCATTATGGTCCACCTCTCTTGGACTTATAGTAAATAATATACTATTTAGTGAGCCACTGGGTATGTGAATTCTAGTTTTAGCAGATTCTGCCAAATTGATTTTTTACCACGTTGATAGAAATTTGTAATCCTCTAGTTATATATGAGACTTCCAGGTGTTCTGATAATTTTCAATGCCTAGATTTAATTATCTCTTTTTGTTGGATCCATAGTTTTGTCTCAGTGTGGTTTTATATTTTCATTTTCTTATTTCTCCATTCTCCATATATTAACATTTCTCCATGTTGCTAAATAATTGGGCTACATTCCAGGTAATTATTGACTATTTGGATATCCTCTATTCTGAAGCGATTGTTCAAAGTTCTGCCTAATTTTTAAATGATTAGGTTATCTATTTTTTACTTATTGATTTGTTGGAATTCTTTATATAGCCCTTTCACACTCCTATGTATACACTTTTTCCTCTCCTTTCTACCAAACAGAAGATTTTAAAAGATCAATGATGTCCAAATTGCCTATACTTTTTTTGATGGTTAGACTCTTGTGTCACATTTAAGAAATTACTTCCCCAATCTGATATACAGAAAATATTTTTCTATAGTAAGTTCTAGAAGATTTATTCTTTAACCATTTGCATTTAGGTCTCAATAAATTTGAAATTAATTTTATGCAAAATGAAAGGAATGGGTCAAAGTTTATTTTTTCCTTATGGAAATTCAATTGACTATTAAAAAGGCCATTCTTTACCCACTTAAGACATATTTCCAACAGTTTTGTTGTTGCTTTGTGTGGAATTTCGTTATTTTATTTTATCATAGTATGAATTCATGCTTTCTGGTATACCAGGTCTTGGAATTCTTCAGCGTCTTTTATGATGGTTTCTTCTTTTAGATATTACTTTATTCTTGCTGCTGCCAGTTTTCTGTGGGCACCAACAACCTTAAAAGACCTTAAATAAAAATTTATTCTTCAAGAATAAATTCTTGAAGTTTATGCTCTCCTCTGTCACCTTCCCAACACTCCTTCAACACAAGATGTACAAATTCCATCTTCAAACCAAGTTGAAGATGAAATTATTTTTCTCTTATACATTCTCAAGTCAGGCTTCTTTCCTTCTGACCAGCAACGGAACAAAAGACAAGAAAATTAAAATTATTTATGTAATTTCCCTCTAAAGTTTGGTTTTGATTTGTTTTGTTCTTCCTAATCACATATTGAGGATGACATTTTCTGTAGTCAAAGCTTTATGTAGGATTCTTTTTCTGACTTATGAGCAGTAAAACCAGTATCTAGCTTATTGACAGAGGCTGCAGGTCATTGCCATCCTCTGGACACACTTTTCCTTTTGTCTTAGTCACTTTCAGTTTCCTTGTTGTCTTTAGTCTCTAAGATTTTTCTTCCATCCCCCACCCACCACGCCCATACCAGGTCAATGGTGAACTTAAAACAGGTTAAATATTTAAAGTTTTTTTATTATAAACATATTTTAATTGTCATACATGCTTCTTTACTGATATATTAACTAAAATGGTCCTGCAGGTATCATGACCAATTTTGAAGCAGAAGACATCAGCAGAATCTTATTGTCTGCAACAATTTTAGCATGATACAAAAATATCTGTGGTTTAAATTGGCAATAGTGTCAGAGACAATGCCGTCATGCTGTAGTATCTTTATGTCTATTTCATAATGAAAAGAACTGGTAAATTTCAGTTAGAGATACATTAGGAGAACAAGGATGAATTTTTCCCACCCAGATTCATAGAACCCAGGAGAGGAACTGCTGCCCTAAAATAAAAAGAAATAAGAAATCATATAAAACATGTCATTTTAATACATTAGCTAGTCTCTCTTTCTCTTTCTGTCCCTCCCTCAAAACAAGGAGCACATGTATACCTGTGATGGATTCATTTTGATATTTGGCAAAACTAATACAATTATGTAAAGTTTAAAAATAAAATAAAATTTTAAAAAAAAGAAAAAAAAAGAAAATTAATGATATCTAAATTATCTATACTTTTGGTTGGATTTTTTGATGTAGTATTTAAGAAATTATTTCTTTCAGTATGGTTATTTCAGATATCTTGTCTGCTATATAAATCAAAACTATGACAATTTTGGCTGAGACAATACGAGTAAGAGCACAGAAGAAACAAACAAAGCATGTCTTTAGACCATATTTTACTTCTATTTGGTAAATGACATAGTCATATTGGAAAAAGTTTATGTTTCTGGGAATGAATACTTAAAAACAATTCTAAGTACCTTCTTCATTATCAGATCAATCACTAAAACTTTAGCTTTTATATTTAAACAAAATTTTCTGAGCTTTGTTGAAATCATGTTTTACATATATACAATCACAAAATTCAAGTCCTGAATATGAACCGTATAAAATTTACCTAAGTACTAATATTTTAAAATATTGACACATATTTCAGGTTAAATATATTGATGTCTAATCAATAATACAAGCATAAAGAGATAATTTTATATTTGTTGCTGTTTTCAAATTTTAGTAACAGAAACATCAAAGCCAGTTTGTTTTATATTATTTAAAAACTATTTCCTATTTCTTACTGATACCAATAATAAGTGTGGGTATGATCACAGATGGGCTTCCCAGGTGGTGCTAGTGTTAAAAAACTTGCCTGCCAGTGCAGGAGACATAAGAGACTTGGGTTTGATCCTTGGGTTGGGAAGATCCCCTGGAGGAAGGCTCGGCAACTCACTCCAGTATTCTTGCCTGGAGAATTCCTAGGACAGAGGAGCCTGGCAGGTTACAGTCCATAGGGTTGCAAAGAGTCAGACACGACTGAAGTGACTTAGCATGCACGCCATGTACACATGATCACAGACTATTTTATTACTAAAGAAGGAAAAAAACAGAAATTTTATGAGTTTTAGTTTTTCTAATATTTGCATATAATTTAAATGAGCATAAAGTAATTGTTTGACAATATCTTGTTACTCAGTTTGGAACTGAAGCTTATCATACTGAAAAAGTACACAATGACATCAAATGATTTACCTTTATTTTTAAATCAAAGACTTCGTTCAGTTCAGTTCAGTCGCTCAGTTGTGTCCAACACTTTGCGACCCCATGAATCGCAGCAGGCCAGGCCTCCCTGTCCATCACCATCTCCTGGAGTTCACTCAAACTCACGTTCATTGAGTCGGTGATGCCATCCAGCCATCTCATCCTCTGTCGTCCCCTCCTCTTCCTGCTCCCAATCCCTCCCAGCATCAGAGTCTTTTCCAATGAGTCAACTCTTCACATGAGGTGGCCAAAGTACTGGAGTTTCAGCTTTAGCATCATTCCTTCCAAAGAACACCCAGGGCTGATCTCCTTTAGAATGGACTGGTTGGATCTCCTTGCAGTCCAAGGGACTCTCAAGAGTCTTCTCCAACACCACAGTTCAAAAGCATCAATTCTTCGGCGCTCAGCTTTCTTCACAGTCCAACTCTCGTATCCATACATGACCACTGGAAAAACCATAGCCTTGACTAGATGGACCTTTTTTGGCAAAATAATGTCTCTGCTTTTCAATATAATTCTATTCTAATATTTAATAAAAGATCATTCTGGCACCTTTGGGAAAAATGATAGAACTATTTAATGATTATAAAAAGTACAGTTAAATTATTCTAAATAAAAGTTAATATAATCATAAATATTTTCTCATTCTTTTAAAACTACTGTTTATAGAAGAATCAAAAACTTTAGATTCTCATAGTATTATTAGATTAATATTATATAAATATTAGAGAATCTAACATTTTTAGGCTAATATAAGGATATATCAAAACACCAGGCAACAGATTTTATAAGTACTAACAAGGTGAGAATTTTTTAGTATAGGATATTTGGAAACAAATGGAATTTATATTTATTTGCACTGACTGTGCATTACAGAATTAATATCATTTGTTGAAATTTATTTTCCATGCATTCAGAAGTCCTGTGCTGTTCAAAGATAGCAACTTAGAGGTATAGTATAGAAAATTAAGTGCAAAGCATATAAGGCCTAAATTTTCCAATGATTTTCAGAAGCTATGTTTAAAAAATAGACAAAAATGGGAAAATTGCTTCATTCATTGATTGAATTGCCGTAAAATCATCTAATTCCACTGATTTTTCTATTCTCTTGAACAGACTACCTATTGGGATTTTCTGTTTGCTCTAGGCTAGACCTGATGACCAGGAGCTTTCAGAGAGATTACAGCTGATAAGACCTTGGAGAGTGGCTCTTCAGGGGTCCAGACTGAACTTGTGTCTCAATTTTTAACCTGGCCTAAGAGCCTGAAGAAGTCTTCTGATGTCATTGCGGCAGCAATTGCCGCAACAGCATTAGTGGAATTGCCCCAGTGGGTAGTAATGCATCAGCCAACCATTACTAGAGAAACAGGAATGAAGGAGCCTAAAGATGCAAGTGAAATGGTAGTAGTAGTTATTCAGTTTCATATCAGGGAGCAAAACACTATAGCCACCCTTTGCTTTAGAACTTTCCATTTGTCAGTTTCAACTCTTTATTCATTTATTATTATCCAAAGATTTATTTATAAAATAAATAACATAAAATTCTATTTGTCTAGCAACTTTACTACATGTTTTCCCATTCATGACATGTAATACTCATATTCAGAAATAGGTGATTTAAGTGGAATCAGAAAATGCGAATCTTTTTCAATGTTAAGTTATATTTTGCTTTGTTTTATTTTGCTTTTGGGTTTTCCAAGCAATGCCAATAATGTATATTTATGTATTTGCTTTAAAATTAAATCACATATAGATAACTTGGTTTGTTTTAACTTCTTAAAAAAGTCCTTTAAGTGCTAGTCAAGAAAAAATAGCCATATCATTAAATCTTTACTGACTTTCAATATTCATATAATTCATCTACAATGCACAACTTCTTTGGGTGAAGTTTTTTAAGCTTTATTTATAAAGTCTTGTCTGCACACTTGTAATTTGAGATACAAACAAAGTACAGTTTTTAGAAGAAAAAGAAACACTTAAATATATATGCATTAAGAGAACTTGTGGTTTCAAATAAAATCTAAGTATTCTAATTACTGTAAGCAGAGTCAGTAAACATCCTGAAACCATCTTTATTGCATTATAATGTTTTATGAAGAATTTTATATCCCATGTGTTGTATTGTCATATTCTTCTGATATCAATTTGGATGCAATGCAGGAAATAGTTCATGAATTTAGACTGTGTCACAAGATACTACCTGGATGATATCTCATAAGACTCTTTCAATGCCAGAAGGGTAAATCTGTTACATTTTATTATATGTTTACTAGGGATATCAAAATGTATTGCATAATTCATATTCTTTGCCCAATAGATTTTTAACACTTTGTTGTATACAATTCAGCAATGCACCATATAATATTCATGAATTGTTTCCTGATTGATTTAGTAAGTATACAATTTATAACTAGGCACTTAGAAAATATTTTTTCAGTATATGTAACTGTTTCAAACATTGCACAAACTCTAATAGAAGTTTTAATATTTGTGTCGTACTGAAATTAATTAAGAATAAGTCATAGTTTAAAATGGCAGTCCAGATCATTTATTCAATGATAGTCAAGAACATATGGTCATAGATATTTGTTTTTGTGTTGTCTAAAAAACTTTTTAAAATATCTAATTATATTACAATGGAAAGAGATGATCAAATCAAACTGTATTAACAATAAATATAAAAAGTCAAGAACTATTAATACAGTAAGTCCCCAAACTACTGAATTAAGCATGAAAGTGAAACTGTTACTCTCTCAGTCCTGTCTAACTCTGCAACTCTGTGGAGTGTAACCCGCCAGGCTCCTCTGTCCATGGAATTCTCCAGGCAAGAATACTGGCGTGAGTAGCCATTCCCTTCTCCAGGGAATCTTCCCCACCCAGGAATCAAACCTGTGTCTCATGCATTGCAGGCAGATTTTTCATCATCTGATCCACCAGGGAAGCCCATAAAACAGTAAAAACATCTTCCAAATTCATGTATGTCACAATTTTGCACTTTGCTTGTTATATAATATCTCTACCAGAGTCTGGACAGCTCCATGCTACTATTTCTCTGTAAAATATATGGATGTTATAAATAGGGAGTAATGAAGTTTATAAGTAGCCTATGATAGTTTGGCTTGACAGAGATTTTTGCCATAATTTTGCTGCCAAATGAATTACAATTTTTTTTTTATTTAAAGCACTTTTCCACTTCAGATTTACAAATAAAGCTGTCAGAACTGAGTTGGTTTATATGAAAAAGAAATAGTCTCAAAGTAGCTTAAATGAAAAGCAAACTTTACTGGTAAATAGAAAAGGATTTTTGAAACTAAAGATCTATGTAACAAAGGGCAGCAAGATGAGAATCTTTGGTGCACTTTAAGTGTCTTTATGTTGCAACGCCAAAAAACAACATCCCCTATGTCTTTTAATTGAAAATCTAGGAAGAGAATTCAAATTTATCATATGGAAATAGATTGCACTCAAAAAAGATGTTCTGGCTTTTGATAGTCTACCAGATCTAAAAATAATCTATTTCTGTCTCACAACTATTATATTTTGTGGATTTATATATATATATATACATTTCTAAAGGAAAGCATCAGGCATTGTTAATTTAGAACCAGAATGCATAATCTGATGAACACATCACTGCTTGTCTTATATAATGATGAGATTTATTTCTTTATGGAATTTTGTAGATAATTTATTAGTAACCAGAAACATTTGAAAAATGTGGCAGACCACAAACAAACAGGATGCTGTGTTTTTTATAATAAGATACATATTTATGTAATAAGATTGCTTCATGTCATAAGATATATATTATCTTATATGATGTGGTAGTTTACAATAACTTTTTATGATTAATCTTGAGGGAATTAAATTTTACATTTATTGTGGACTAAAATATGGCATGAGTATAAATCATTTACTTGTCAAGGCTCAAAAGAATAACTACTAGTCTAAACTACTAGTATAAATAACTACTAATAAAAATATCAGTGTAATATGACTTCCATTATTAGTGTAATAGATTATTTATACCCAGAAATTTCTTTACATTAGCTCAAATTACTAATAGCAAAATAGATTTTAGGAAGAAACACTGTTAATTTGTAGGTAAGGATGTAAAGGTAGATATTTCATAAGAACACTTCATTGTAACAAGAAACATGTTTTAGAATTGAAGGACTGATGATGGAGCTGAAGCTCCAATACTTTGGCCACCTGATGCAAAGAACTGACTCATTGGAAAAGACTCTGATGCTGGGAAAGATTGAAGGCAGGAGGATACGTTGACGACTGAGGATGAGATGGTTGGATGGCATCACGGACTCAATGGACATGAATTTGAGCAAGCTCCGGGAGTTAGTGTTGGACAGGGAAGCCTGGCATGCTGCAGTCCATGGAGTGGCAAAGAGTCAGACACGACTGAGCAACTGAACTGAACTGAAATAAATTGTTATAGAATTAGTAGTATGAAGACCAGAACTAGCCAATACATTTTATATTAGCGTCCATCAAATGATCTTGATAATTTTTAAGACTAAAAAGCCAGATCAAATGCAAAAAGAATTTTCATTCAAAATGTTGTTTAACACTGAGTATTCATTTAAATAAATTTTCTATTACCCCCACAGAATTTCATATGAAGGGTCTGAAAGACAGAGTAATAAGTGATTTGCCCATTTTCACATGACTGAAAGTTGTAGAGATGACGTCTAAACTCAAGCCTTCTAGTTACAAATCATTACTCATTGTGTAAAACAATATAAGTCAATATTAAAAAAAAATACCTATGTTGTCTTTTAGGAAAGAAACCTGGTTAACAATCCTTGTAATATCATGGAGATTAAACATAAAAAACAGTAATAAAGTAGTCACTGATGTTGACGGACTTCATCCTCACCAAATTCTGGACAGTTCTTCTTCATTCATTGTTGAAAAGAAAGGAGGTATATTTAATAAAGGGGTGGGTCTTCCTAGGTGGCACAGTGGTAAAGAATCTGCCTGCCAATGCAGGGCACACAAGAGACGCTGGTTCAATCCCTGGGTCAGGAAGATCCCCTGGAGTATGAAATGGCAATCCACTCCAGTATTCTTGCCTGGAAAATTCCATGGACAGAGGAGCCTGGCAGGCTACAGTCTGTGGAATCACAGAGTCAGACACAACTGAGCACACATGTTCACATTTGGAAAGATATTTTTAAGTGTCAACAATTTTGGTTGCCTATGAAGTACTTTACATAGAATAACTGTTAATGTTAAATATAGTTACTAGTTTTTTTCTATTTTCCACATAAGCATATGAGTCACATGGAGTTACTTGCACATAAGAAATGAGAGAATCATGATTCAAAGCCAAGCTTGTTATACACCAAAACCAGGACTTTTGTTAGTATTTACATTATTTATAACTACTCATTTTATTATATTACTTTACTTAATGTAACACCAATCTTTGATGGCTTGAAAGTAATTATTTACATAAAGAAATTTAGATTATGTCTTCACTTTAGAATTCTGGTTGCTCTTGAATTTTTCTTCTAGCGCTTTTATGTAGGCATTAATATATAAATGCAAATTATGGTATTATATACTAACAGTGGTTTGAACATGGGATGAAGCAGGAAATGAGCACAAATCTAGGATTACCCATACTCAGATACAAATGAAAGATAATTTCCAGTCCCAGATTCATTGGCCCCTGTCTGCATACTGCTTACCCTTGCTGTCGCTGTTCAGTCACTAAGTCATGTCTGACTCTTTGATCCCCAAGAACTTCAGCACACCAGGCTTCCCTGTCCTTCATTATCTCCCAGAGTTTGCTCAAACTCATGTCCATTGAGTCAGTAATATCATCCAACCATCTGATCCTCTGTTGGCCCCTTCTCCTCTTGCTCTCAATCTTTCCCAGCATCAGGATCTTTTCCAGTGAGTCAGCTCTTCACAGCAGGTAGCAAAAGTATTGGAGCTTTAGCTTTCAGCATTAGTCCATCCAATGAATATTCAGGATGGATTTCCTTTAGGATTGACTGGTTTGATCTTCTTGCAGTCCAAAGGACTCTCAAGAATCTTCTCCAGCACCACAATTTGAAAGCATCAGTTCTTTGGTGCTCTGCCTTCTTGATGGTCTCACTCACATCCATACATGACTACTGGAAAAACCATAGCTTTGGCTAGACAGATCTTTGTGGGCAAAGTGATGTATCTGCTTTTTAATACACTGTCTAACTGCTTACCCTACTCTATGCAAAATAAGTTACATCTGATTTGTTATTCCCTCCCCTAAATCTGCATCTAGAATCTGAAGTGTACTTTAGAATACTAAATGATTGTCATGCTTTTCTGTATTTTAAACAGCCATTCCTAAGTTACTTCTCTGATTACTTGAAAAAAAAGTATTTCATTGCATTGAGATTTTCAGTTTAAGAAGTATTTCTGTAGAGTCAAGTGGCTATTTACTTAAGTTCAACAAAGAGTCATCTGCTGATTCCTGCTTGTAAACTAGCACACCATAATGAATGTGTTATTGTTCCTCTAACATTTATTACAGGTAACCCTCAAACTTATGATGTTGGATCTGTGTTTTAACTATGTTAAGAAGCACAAAGATATCAATCACTGAGTACACCAATGTGATGCCATTTGTAAATTGAACAACACACAGCTTGACAAAGAAATCCTCCTGTTATTGTAGAAGTCAAGAGGTTCAACAGCTACTCCTATAGGTAGGTGTGACAAGTACATTGTTCTTTAAGGATAGACCTATGCTCTTAATCATTTCAAGTATGTGAAGTGCTGAAGTCTATTGCTGAATAAATATGTGTATATGAATATAAAATTTAATACAAATTCAGCTTGAGTGAGTCCCAGATTGTGTTCTACTGCTTCTATCAACAATGTCTATATTTGAAAACCTCTCTGGTCTAACTCACCTGTTAATAG
Source organism: Bison bison bison (assembly GCF_000754665.1). Taxonomy (NCBI): domain Eukaryota; kingdom Metazoa; phylum Chordata; class Mammalia; order Artiodactyla; family Bovidae; genus Bison; species Bison bison. The sequence goes on along the minus strand of NW_011495070.1, from coordinate 770,314 downwards.
TTTATCAATAGATATTTAGAATCTTCAAATAATTGATTTCTTTATATGGCTGTGAAAGTATAACTAGAAAGATGTTTTTTGAAGAATTTTTGTCATTAACTCCTCTAACCCTAAAATATAGTTACTGCTAGCTTAGTGGAAGGAATGGGTGAATGAAAAAATAGCCAATCAATGGTTTGATAAGTGAATAAAAGGATGAAATGTCAGTACCACTGATGTATACTGAACATTCTTCATGAAGCCTATTTCTACATAGCTCTTATTAATACAGTGATAAAATTTATGACTGCTGACTTAAAATACTTGCCTTAAAATAATTAAATAGCAAATTGTGTGTTCATACATATACTGTTTACTAAACTAAAGGAATATGATAATTGTTCTATAATTTTTGATTGATAATCAGAAATAGTTTCAAGGATCCCTTTGATACGGTATGTTCTTTTTCCTTACAAAATGGCTAAAAGCATTTAGACTTTGACTATAAAAATCTTAGATAACAGTTAGCTATGTATCTAGTATTTTCAGTAATAAATGTTGTTAAATCATTTTTCCTCCAGAATCAGATTTGCCTTTAATTCCTTTTAAATTAAATTAAAGAGGAAAATGACTATTACCATAAGAATCTTATTTTTTCAAGCAAATTATTTGACTTTAATAATGTTTTAAATAAAATATTTTCAAAGATTAAAAATTAAGTATCAATTTTGTATTGGCAAAACTGATAGTTTAGTTGAAAAATATAAAATTTTTTGCATACTTCATGGTCAGCACACAGTGCTAAATTTTAATAAGGTTATTTTCTCTAGACAAAGGGAAGTGTTCTCAGTCTAAGAACAAATATTGGAAAACTGTTGATTCCAATTGCACAGACATAGCCACCCTACTCTTTTACCAGATGCATAAACTTAGACAGCTTGCTTTGCTCTTTTAAACTCAATAACTTCTTCAGGCGAAACTGAGCATAATACTCACCCATAATACTCATCCTTACAAAATAAAGATTAAACGATTTAATAATGTGTGGTAAGTACCTAGCATAAAACCTGGGATATTGTAAGCTCTCATTAAGTTTCAATAACTATGGAAATAAACTAAAATGGTTTTGTGACTTATTGGGGCCATAAGCCTTTTATCATTGAAAATAATTTGAGCTAATTTTCCACAGTATACCAACAGATTCATGTTGACCACTATAAATAAAATGTTCAAAGGGTGATTTATCTAAAAAAGACTCATTAAAACTATCTTTTGGAAAACCATATTGTGTTGATTTTTGTGGATAAAAAGCTATCAGTGCCTCATGGAAAATATAAAATAAAGGAAATAAATGCTTTAATTCAGCCACAAATGCTGAACTAAAATCATCAGGTACCTTTAGTCCTACAATGGAATAACCTCTGATAATGTTTATTATTGCATTGTGTATAGTATCCTCGTTAGCCTCATTGATAATAATTTAATATCCTCTCATACTTAGGCCTATCTGACACATAGGCACATGATTGCTCCTAGAGCTGGATATCTCCTAGTAGTTTTCTATCAATCACCTAAAAAAGAGATTTACCCTATGTGGCAAACTTGATCTAAGAAACCAGATACAGCAATGGGAATTATTCCTATCACAGTTAGCTAATGAAAGCAAAACAAGGAATAGCTAATAGATCAGAAAATATATGTTACGTTCTTTGTTTCCACTTAGGTGCTACTTTTTCTTTTTTTCTGGTAAAGTTTTGTTCAAGAACTCCAATTTTTCTATAGGTCTGCTAAAATGCAAACAGGGAATAAGTATCTAGGTTTAGGGGAATATATTATAAAAGGACAATGCAGGAAGGAGAAGGTGGGACGGTTAGAGTAGCATTGAAACATATACATTATCATATGTAAAATGGATAGCCAGTAGGAATTTGCCATATGACACAGGAAACTCAAACCCAGTGTCAAATCCAGTGACAACCTAAATGGGTGGGATGGGATGGAAGGGAGGTTCAAGAGGGAGGAACTGGACATATGAATACTTATGGCTAATTCATGTTGATGTATGGCAGAAACCAGCACAATATTGTAATTATCCTCCAATTAAAAAAAATTAAAAAGGGAGTATATCTCAGACCAGCAGGAGAGTGATAGCAACGATATACTAACAAAACTTCAAGAGTCAAATATAAAATAGGACTAAACCAAAATTAAAATTCTTAGTTTATTTGTAAATGTTAGAAATTCTATATTTTATTGTTGTTGGTTTAACTACTTCTGAAGTGAGGTGAAGTGAAGTGAATTGAAGTCGCTCAGTCGTGTCCAACTCTTTGCGACCCCATGGACTGTAGCCTGTCAGGCTCCTCCGTCCATGGGATTTTCCAGGCAAGAGTGCTGGAGTGGATTGCCATTTCCTTCTCCAGGGGATCTTCCCAACCCAGGAATCGAACCCGGCTTTCCCACATTGAAGGCAGATGCTTTACCATCTGAGCCACCAGGGAAGCCCAACTACTTCTAGAATTAAAAAAAAAAAAAAATTCTGTTAATATAGATTATGTTGATTAAATACAAAAGTATTATATATTTCAGGGAGGGATATACAATAAAGTATAATTATTAGCACATATTAGAAGTTGAACTAACACTCTAGGCCTCTCTTGCATTAGATGAGATTTTAAGTTTATCATACAAAAATCATAACTTTTTTCCATTATGCCTATGCCCACTGCAAGTATAATAAAGCAAAGTAGTTCACAAGTGAAACTGAAGGTCTCTTGCTTTCACATTTCTAAAATAATGATCAGAGTTATTCATTAGGAAAAAAAATCATTTCACCTAATGTAGTTATTCTTCTTTGGGAAAAATTATTTATTTGAAAATATGGCTTCCGTGGTGGTTCAGATGGTAAAGAATCTGCCTGCAATGCGGGAAACCTGGGTTCCATCCCTGGGTTGGGATGATCCCTTGGAGAAGGGAACAGCTACCCACTCCAATTTTCTTGCCTGGAGAATTCCATGGAGCAAGGAGCCTGGGAGGCTACAGTGCATGGGGTTGTAAATAGTTAGACATGACTGAGTGACTTTCACTTCACTTCACTTCACTTCAAGTCTTTCAATTTCTGACAAAAAAAATAATAATAATAATTTTAATGTAGTAAATGTGAGAAGGAAATTGTCAAGGAAAAAATGTAGAATTATCAAATACATAAACTTATAAACATTGATTACACTGAATATTAAGACTTCTAAAATAAGGCTTTATTTAATGTGGAGATACACAACAATTTATGGCAAGATAACGTGGAACATTGACTTGTGAATTGATTCTAAAACAAAAATGTTTAAAAATATATGTCATTAATGTGCAAATTGTGAAGAATATCTTAAAATATTGATATGTGCTTTTCAAACTTCTTTTTTAAATTATAATAATATAACCCAATTTCCTTCTGTTTAAATTTATCAATTAGGAAAATGTAAAGCATCAATTTTTTCAATGACTTCGCCCAACTCAGTGCTGAAATAGTATTGTGCTCAGTTGCTTCAATTGTGTCTGACTATTTGCGACCCTATGGACCATAGCCCACCAAGCTCCTTTGTCCATGGGATTCTCTCGGCATGAGTTCTGGAGTGGGTTGCCATTCCCTCCTCCAGGGGATCTTCCAGACCCAGGGATCAAACCTGCATCTCCTGTGTCTCCTGCATTGCAGGCAGATTCTTTACTGCTGAGTCTAAATTCCCTTAATTTATCATTTATATAAATTTAATAAAAAATCAATTTATATAAATATGTAGCTCATGAATGTCTGTCACACATTTAGTTTAATTAATTCTTAGTAAAAGCAAAGGCTTAAAGCTACCTAAAATTATTGGGAATGACTGAAAACTTATTTGTTGAATTATATTTAAAATAACTATCCAATGGTTAGTCCCCTAATCAGTAAAATTTTTTAAAAATAATATGTGAAGAGTTAGAATTTCTAGATATTTTATCTCTTGGCAACTGTAGACTATGAAAATCATTATTTTGCTAATCCACTTTAATTTCTTCTAATTAATATAGGAAAAGTTAAAACTTAGATAATAGGCTTGGGAATACTGAGAATTCAGTGTCCAGCAGTTTATAAACAGAGCAAGTAAAAGTAAGTTACAAGTATATACTATGCCTTCGTTACCAACTGTTGTAAATCAGAATTTCTCCGCTAAGGAACCATAGGTATTATTTAATCCAACTGTCTTTTTATAAATATCATCCTATGACATCCAGAAAGGTTAAATAATGTGCCCAAGGGCCCTTCATTATTAGATGTATTGCTTCATTTCCATTGCTGACTTCTTTTACAATGTTCTTTTTTATTATAGTATATTATCTCTAGATCTTAATCAATTATTTGAAATTACTTTTTATCAGATTCATGAAGACAGCTGTTATTTCATCAGATTTAGGTTAAAATATGGTACATACTCAAATGGTAATTTAAGATTTTTAATATTCCCTACTATTATACAATAAGAATGGAAATGCAAAAAATAAATTTTTAAATAATAAAAATAGTAATTGGAAATGCTTGAAAAAAAAATTTAAATGTCCCAATGTTCACATTTAAGAGCAAAGCCTAGGGACAAGTTGTCATGTAGAGACAGTTTAAAAATATATAATGTAATACATAATTGTTTAGAAAAACTGAAAGTGTATTTTTTTCTACTCAGCATATAGTAAGTTGACATATACTCCTTTTTATAGTTCAATATGGTCGTGTGACACTTTTGACCACAGAAAGATGAATTGTTCTCAAGTGTGTCAATTTTGGGCAAAAGTTTTATTTACCTGAAATATCCCAGATGTTTAATTCTGTCACCCTATGAGTCTCAATAAAAGTCAAGTTTATCAGAGCCTTCAGACAATCATCTGTGAATGTGAACAAGAAATAAACCTTAACTAGTGGAAGATATTGGGACTGGGAGATTGTTTAATTATGTAATATAAATCTTGACTGAAGACCTATTTGTATTTTTTTTATTTTATTTTATTTTTAAACTTTACAATATTGTATTAGTTTTGCCAAATATCGAAATGAATCCACCACAGGTATACCTGTGTTCCCCATCCTGAACCCTCCTCCCTCCTTCCTCCCCATACCCTCCCTCTGGGTCATCCCAGTGCACCAGCCCCAAGCATCCAGTATCGTGCATCGAACCTGGACTGGTGACTCGTTTCATACATAATATTATACATGTTTCAGTGCCATTCTCCCAAATCTCCACACCCTCTCCCTCTCCCACAGAGTCCATAAGACTAATCTATACATCAGTGTCTCTTTTGCTGTCTCGTACACAGGGTTATTGTTACCATCTTTCTAAATTCCATAAATACCTATTTGTATTTAAAACACAAAATAAATTAATAAACATCTAGGCCCTAATTAAGCTTAGTAAACTTATAACAAAATAATCACTTTTAATATAACTATCACTTATGTTTAACTCAGTTCCAAAATAATTTACCACCATCAAATATTGAGTTAATTTCCAGTGTTAGAATAATGAATAAAGCTGTAATAAATATCCTCAAAATACTTATATACTATAGAACAGGAAAATACAATAAACACAGTTTTATTAAAAATTGATATGGACAATTTGTGGATTAATACAGCTTCTAGAATGGCAATCAACTCCAGTATTCTTGCCTGGAGAATCCCACAGATAAAGGAACCTGACAGGCTACAGTTTGTGGGGTCACAAAGAGTCGGACACGACTAAGCAACTAACCCACCCACAACCCACAGCTTCTAGAAACAAGATAACATAAATGCATATTTATTGAGCTGGGGGGCGGGGTGCAGAAAGCACCAAAAAAGCTCTTACTTCCAGTTTCTGGTGCAGAATGTTAGGAATTTCAAAGACATCTCTCTGTCCTAAAAACAAATAAAAGCCTAAATGGAAAATTAGCATCTCTTATAATATCTATGAAAGGATTGAGGAATTGGAAGACACACAGGACGATGCAGAGAATCACAGTTTACCAGAGCAGAGACACACAAGCACAAAACCTCCATGGAATCAATACTGGGTTCCTTTTACCCTATTGTATGATGTCTGGCTTTTAACAAAAAGTTACAAGGCATACTAAAAGATTAAAAAACAGCTCAGAGAAACTGAGCAAATATCAAAACCAGAGTCAGATATAGCAGACATGTTGGAATTATCAGACTGGCAATTTAAAATAACTATGATAAATACGTTAAGTTTTTTAGTGGAAAAGAGTAGACAACATGCAATAACAGATGGGTAACATAAGCAGAGAGATGAAAATTTTAAGAACCAAAGTGAAATGCTAGAGATCAAAAACACTATAATAGAAGTGAAGGTTGGCTTTAATCGGCTTATTTGCAGACTGACATGACTGAAGAAAGAACCTCTGAACTTGAGGACATGTCAAGACAAACTTACAAAACTGAAAAGCAACAGAAAAAAGATTGAAAAAAAAAAAAACAGAATATTCAAGAACTGTGGAATGACTGCAAAAGGTGTGACATATGGGTAATGGGAAGACCAGAAGGAGAAGAAAAGGAGAAACATAAGAACTATCTGAAGCAAAGACTGAGAATTTCCCCCAGGTAATGTCAGACAGCAAAATACAGACCTGGGAAGCTCAGATGGATAAATGTCAAAAAGATACATGTAAGTGTATTATTTTCACACTATGGAAAATCAAAGAAAAAGAAATATCTTGAAAGGAAAGATAGGCATTTAGCCATATTTAGTATATCAAACATGATATTCTAGTGGAGAAATGCATGTTGGAGTTTAAAAGAATAACAACATACTGTACAACAAAAGGTAACATGGGAGATAAGCCAGCCAGAGTGAGAGCTGTGAGTGGTAAGCATGTGCACAGAGGTGCCTGTGTTTATTTAGTGGCAAGGATGACGATGGAAGAAAAAGGTTAAGGGAGAAAGGATACTGGTATTTCAAACATTTTAACATTGCTATGTTATAAAATGCAAGGTTGGGATGACAAAGCTGGGGACAGGTTGAAGTATCACTGAGAAGATGAACCTAGCACAGAAACATGCTCAAATTTACATTTTAAAAAATAACACTCATGATAACAAAGAGGATAATCTGAATGAAGATGACCTGGAAAGCAGTAAGATCTCTTAAGAGGCTATCTATTTGTGCTTTTTGTTAAACTGAAATGAGTATGAGCATATAACATAGAAAGCCACAGGATTGCTGAAACAACGTAGATAAAATGTGAGAAGAGGAACTATCTTGCAGAAGTTAAAAACATGGGTTTGAAATCAAACAGCTGTTATATATATATATGCATGTATTGTTAAAACAAGACAATAGGCTTCAAATAGAGTCATTTATGCTAAGCCCCATTCACCAAACCAAGACTTTGCCTGATAGATGCCTGTCATTCTATAAAAGAAAAAAATCTTGCAATTAGGAACCTTTCTTTCTTTTTTCTCGTTCTTGCTCCCTTCTGTCTATACAAGTCTTTCATTTCGTACTGCTCCTCGGAGCTTCTTTCTGTAGGGTAGATTGGATGTTAGCCTATTTCAAGCACATTTTGCTTAAATAGACTCAATTTTTTAATGTGCCACAGTTTATCTTTTAACAACATTTTTGTTATCTGGCATCTGGTCCCATCACTTCATGAGAAATATATGGGGAAACAGTGGAAACAGTGTCAGACTTTATTTTTTGGGGCTCCAAAATCATTGCAGATGGTGACTGCAGCCATGAAATTAAAAGACACTTACTCCTTGGAAGGAAAGTTATGACCAACCTAGATAGCATATTCAAAAGCAGAGACATTACTTTGCCAACAAAGGTCCGTCTAGTCAAGGCTATGGTTTTTCCAGTGGTCATATATGGATGTGAGAGTTGGACTGTGAAGAAGGCTGAGCGCCGAAGAATTGATGCTTTTGAACTGTGGTGTTGGAGAAGACTCTTGAGAGTCCCTTGGATCCCTTCATCCAAGAGATCCCTTGCAAGGAGATCCAACCAGTCATTCTGAAGGAGATCAGCCATGGGATTTCTTTGGAAGGAATGATGCTAAAGCTGAAACTCCAGTACATTGGCCACCTCATGCGAAGAGTTGACTCATTGGAAAAGACCCTGATGCTGGGAGGGATTGGGGACAGGAGAAAAGGGGACGCCAGAGGATGAGATGGCTGGATGGCATCACTGACTCGATGGACATGAGTCTGAGTGAACTCCGGAGATGGTGATGGACAGGGAGGCCTGGCGTGCTGTGATTCATGGGGTCACAAAGAGTCGGACACGACTGAGAGACTGAACTGATGTACAGAAGGAGAGACAGAAAGGCAATGATACAGACACAGAGAAAGTCAGACAGAGAAAAAGAAACAGAGAAGAGTTTTCAATTGAAATTAAGTACCCCAAAAATTATTGGACTTATGAGCCTCAGAGATATTTCATCCAAGGATAGTTTATTGGTTCTTGAAATCTGATAGGAATTCAATAAATTATA
>NW_011495070.1:739633-761730 GCF_000754665.1 Bison bison bison | reverse complement strand
GCTACTGAACTGAACTGAACTGAACAACATTATGTATAAAAGACCCTGATGCTGGGAGGGATTGGGGGCAGGAGGAGAAGGGGACGACAGAGGATGAGATGGCTGGATGGCATCACTGACTCATCACTGGACATGAGTTTCGGTGAACTCCGGAGTTGGTGATGGACAGGGAGGCCTGGCGTGCTGTGATTCACGGGGTCACAAAGAGTCGGACACGACTGAGAGACTGAACTGATGTACAGAAGGAGAGACAGAAAGGCAATGATACAGACACAGAGAAAGTCAGACAGAGAAAAAGAAACAGAGAAGAGTTTTCAATTGAAATTAAGTACCCCAAAAATTATTGGACTTATGAGCCTCAGAGATATTTCATCCAAGGATAGTTTATTGGTTCTTGAAATCCGATAGGAATTCAATAAATTATAGCTATTCATTTAAAAAATTTTAAAACATTTTCAACATATTATTAGGTATATTTAATATTTTAAGATGCTTTATCTTAGCAGAATAAATTTATTTTTATATGTTTTGTTTTGTTTTACTTTGTTTTTAGTTCCTTGTTTCAATCTCCTGAAAATTTTTAGGAAGTCATATGAAATTAACAGGAGGTCACAAATCTCTCATCATTGCTAGTAAAAATTTAACCGATCATTTCTTTTACAGAAAACACTCTGAACAAAAGGAAAGAACATAATTTCCTATTATTGTATAATGCTTATGTTGTATTTCACTGTTTTAAAATTTTTAAATCTATAGCAGCTTGTTTAAGATTACAAAAGAGAAAAAAGTTCACCAATTATTTTAAAATAATAGATTTTGAGCATTATGTCATTTTAGAAAACAATTAGCAATGAAATTAGATTTTTTAACCACATTTTGATCACATTGTAGATAAATGTATCACATTGGTAGACTAAATTCATCACTTTGTATCATTTCCACAGATTTTTTTGAATTATTGTTAAAAAATTACAAATAGAAGTTGAGTTTTAATTTATGGTCCACATCTCTCTTTATGTATGAAAGGTTGCTGCTATGAGCCATGAACAAGATCGGGATTCATGGCCTCCAGAGGAGAGGAATCTGATCCAGGACCAGTGACGAGGCTTGATTGATCAGAGTATTTTGTGTAATAAAGTTTTATTAAAGTACAAAAGAGATAGAGACAGCTTCTGACATAGACATCAGAAGGGAACAGATGGAAAGAGTGCCCCCTTGCTAGTTTTTAGTGAGGAGTTATATACCTATTGGCAAGCTGCTAATTAGAGAAAGGAAATGTGTCAAAACTGAGAGAGTTGCACCAGGCCCCTCCCCGACAACATGCATTTTGAGATAGCATTGGCACAAGTTGAGTCATCCCTGGCCATAAAACAATTGACATGAATCTTGCAGAAAGGCAGATTTCCAAGCAAATACATAGTTCATCAACATAGCTTGAGGAATGTATTTCCATGAGAAAAACACATTGGTTAGCTCAAGCTTTGAGATAAAGTTAAGTTAGGCAGAACCAGGTGTCACCATGACAACACAGGATTAGAAGAGAAAAGAAAAAAAAAAATCTGCCACTTGAAGTTTTGTTTCCTCCTGCCAACTGGGGACCTCTGGCTTCCCTACTGGGGCTATTAACACTCTCATGTAGGTGTTTTCTCCTGTTTTAGCAAATGTATTGCAAATTTGGAATTTACAGTGGATGATTCCATTTAATACCCATGAACAGTTAACAAAATAGTATATAGTAAAGGAAGGGATATTAAAACATGAAATATTGTCTAATTATATGTTGTACAAATTCAAAATAGTGTCAGTTTATGTGATTTTAAACATAAAATAGATTTAAACACATTTCAAAAACTTTTGTATGTATATTATTTTACTTTGGCATAAATAATTAGAATTTGAATTTCAAGCTTCCAAACTGTGTAATACAGATATTTTCATAATTTTATTTTAATGAACATATAGTTTTCATACATTTCTATGTTATGTTTTTAAGTTATTGAGATTTTGACATTGGACAAAAATATTGTATATGCATATATATGGAATTTAGAAAGATGGTAACGATAACCCTGTATACGAGACAGCAAAAGAGACACTGATGTATAGAACAGGCTTATGGAAAAAAAAAAAATATTGTATATGATCTGTAACTTCAATGAAAAAGAACACATTTATCATATTCTAAAGGCATTATCCTAACAATTTTAAAGAAAAATCACCTTAAATATATATATATGTTCTAATGTAAAGTAGTAAGAACAATAATTGTGTACATAATGTGATTGAAGATAGGAAACCTATATCTTTAGAGGTTAATAAAGATTTGTTAAAGTACCACATAATGGATATTTCCTTTTTCCTTAATGTATGTGATACTATCCCTTATTGTTGTATGATACATTAAATTCAAATTTGAAGAAGGATTTATTATAATCCTTGACACAATGTTCTGCACAGTACATTCATTATGCAAAATTCTCATCTAAAATTTAGGACATTTATTTATGAAAAAAAAAATAATATCCAGAGGCCAAACCCTATTTTTAGGATGAGCTAGTACCTTGGCAGTGAAAATATAAGCCAAAGCTGCTACACTTCAATAGGTAAATCTCTACTAGATATACCTGCAAACCCATATATTAATTACAAATTGATCTTCCTTCTTTTGCTTTTTATTAAAAACTTCATTTAGTTCCTCACTACAGCTTATATTTCCTCTTTAAAAATTAAGTTCTAAACATACTTTGAAATACGTCAAACACATCCATATATCACATAAAAAGTTTCAGAACATCTTGTCTTCTATTATTTAGTTTTTAAGTACTTATATTAAATTTGAAAATGGGATCATGAAAGCTTGTGTACTGATAACAAAACAAACACATCTATCCTTCTAAATGCTCTTACACTGGTTAACAGCATGGAAGTTTTTCTAGAATTATTTCAAGGACTTTTCTAAAGAAAAAAGAAGTAATGACATATTCCTCAACTTGATTACAAGGATTAAATGCTAGTAATTTTTAGAAAAATACTAAGTAATCCAACAATGTGATGAAAATTTAGAAGGTATATAAACAAAACCATCTTATAGACCAAATTTTACTTTTTTTTGCAGGGGGGATACAGAGTATAAGCATGAAAATAATACATGTAACTGTGATTTTGATGTAAATTAGAGGTTTAAATAATCAAAAATTTTAAATAAGGCTGCCATGTTTTTGCTTGGCTTTGAAATATGCATGAATATTGCAGAAATATGAAATTGAAGAATATGAAGTTACCATATTCTAACATAATACATTGCATAGACTTTTTTCTATTATCTAAAAGACTTACACAAGACGGAAACAGAAAGTCACTGTTCGATTTCACCTTTTATAGCTTCTCTTCAACTATTTGTGAGTATACTTGAAGGAAGAAATAGACAGAACAGGCTCCATCTTGAAAGCAGGGCTCCATCTTGGGCCAGACTGTAGACTTTGAGCTATATGCCCAGTATCTATGCAAACGACATACCAACTGGAAAACCAGGCCCCCCAGATGGAAGAGCCCCAGGGCTCATACCTAGACTCTCTGTTGCCTAAAAGAATACCCTAATTATCTGTGTAACTGAATAGAATCGTAAATTCTATTATGCTTATTGGGGTATAACCACAGGCCTATTGATAATTGTCCACTGTTAACTACCTAGGCTTAAGGCATATGAATCATGGGTTGACTGATTGTATCTTTCTTTTCCTTTGTTCAGATTAGTTTCAGGGAATTTGAGGAGGTGGGTTTGGGCACATACATTTAGGGTATATAAGGTTTTCAGAAAAACTGGTCAGGGTCCTTAGCTAAGAGGAGACTCTGCCTTGGGCCCACCGGTGTAATAAACTGCACTCCACCATCTGCATTGTCCTTCTGAGTGAGTTTGTTTCCCAGAACATGTGGCTACAACATACTCAGTAAATTCAGGTCATTAGCTCAAAATTAAGTTTTAAAAATATTAGAAGATATTTATATTCTTGAAGTAGTTCTGGAATACCTTGGTGAGTCTAGGAGAAATCTTAAAGTATCTGATGTATTTTTTCTGTTTTCATTTTCTGATTTCAGGTGTAGTAAAATTAGAAGAGGATGAGATATGTAGTAAGCCAGTAGGTATTGTGAGATTGAAACTTAAAAGTAAGATTTAATATAAAAATAAACTTTATTTTATACCTGTAGATAATTTAGAGATCAGGTCGAATTTTAGGGAAGTATACACATTCAAAATAAAATTATAAAATAATATTGGATATTAGGAAATTATTTAAATGTTAAAATTTTAAAACTTAACTCCTGATTACCCGTTTTAAAACTTAACTCCTGATTATACCCATCTGAATGAAGAGTTCCAAAGAATAGCAAGGAGAGATAAGAAAGCCTTCCTCAGTAATCAATGGAAAGAAACAGAGGAAGAAAATAGAGTGGGAAAGACTAGAGATCTCTTCAAGAAAATTAGAGATACCAAGGGAACATTTCATGCAAAGATGGGCACAATAAGGGTAAGAAACAGTATGGACCTAAAAGAAGCAGAAGATATTAAGAAGATGTGGCAAGAATACACAGAAGAACTGTACAAAAAAGATCTTCACAACCCAGGTAATGATGATGGTGTGATCATTCACCTAGAGCCAGACATCCTGGAATGTGAAGTCAACTGGGCCTTAGGAAGCATCACTATGAGCAAATCTAGTGGAGGTGATGGAATTCCAGTTGAGCTATTTCAAATCCTAAAAGATGATGCTATGAAAGTGCTGCACTCAATATGCCAGCAAATTTGGAAAATTCAGCAGTGGCCACAGAACTACAAAAGGTCAGTTTTCATTCCAATGCCAAAGAAAGGCAATGCCAAAGAATGTTCAAACTACCACACAATTGCACTCATCTCAAACACTAGCAAAAATAATACTCAAAATTCTCCGTGCTAGGCTTCAACAGTATGTGAACTGAGAACTTTCATGTTCAAGCTGGATTTATAAAAGTCAGAGGAACAAGAGATCAAATTGCCAACATCTGTTGGATCATTGAAAAAGCAAGAAAGTTCCAGAAAAGCATCTACTTCTTTATTGACTACCCAAAAGCCTTTGATTGTGTGGATCACAGCAAACTGTGGAAATTTCTTAAAGAGATACCAGGCCACCTGATCTGCCTCTTGAGAAATCTGTATGGAGGTCAAGAAGCAACAGTCAGAACCAGACATGAAACAACAGACTGGTTCCATCAAGGCTATACATTGTCACCTGCTTATTTAACTTATAGGCAGAGTACATCATATGAAATGCCAGGCTGGATGAAGCACAAGCTGAAATCAAGATTTCCAGGAGAAATATCAATAACCTCAGATATGCAGATGACACCACCCTTATGACAGAAAGCGAAGATGAACTAAAGAGCGTCTTGGTGAAGGTGAAAGAAGAGAGTGAAAATGCTGGCTTAAAACTCAACATTCAGAAAACTAAGATTATGGCATCTGGTCCCATCACTTCATGGCAAATAGATGGGAAAACAATGATGACAGTGAGAGGCTTTATTTTCTTGGGCTCCCAAATCACTGCAGATGAGATTAAATTTCATGACTGTAGCCATGAAATTAAAAGACACTTACTCCTTGGAAGAAAAGCTATGACCAATCTAGACATTATATTCAAAAGCAGAGACATTACTTTGCTGACAAAGTCCGTCTAATCAAAGCTATTGTTTTACCAGTAGTCATGTATAGACATCAGAGTTGGACCATGAAGAGAACTGAGCACTGGAGAATTGATGCTTTTGAACTGTGATGTTGGAGAAGACTCTTGAGAGTCCCTTGGACTGCAAGGAGATCCAACCAGTCCATCCTAAAGGGGTCAGTTCTGGGTGTTCATTGGAAGTACTGATTTTGAAGCTGAAACTCCAATACTTTGGTCACCTGATGTGAAGAGCTGACTCCTTGGAATATATCCTGATGCTGGAAAAGATTGAAGGCAGGAAGAGAAGGGGAAGACAGAGGATGAGACGGTTGGATGGCATCACTGACTCGATAGACATGAATCTGAGTAAGCTCCAGGAGTTGGTGATGGACAGGGAAGCCTGGCATGCTGCAGTCCATGGAGTTGCAAAGAGTCGAACATGACTGAGTGACTTCACTTTCTCTTTCTTTTTCAACTATTTCAAGGGAGGAGGCATAGTCTTTTCAACAAATTGTACTACATCAATTAAACATCCATAGGCAAAATGAATCTTAACCCAAATCTTCAATCTTATGCAAAAGGATAATGGACTTAAAATATATAACTATAAACATTTCTAGGGAAAAAAGAGAAAATCATGGGATAATGGCTAACTAAAAAGTTATAATTCTCATCAAAAAAAAAAAAAAAAAGTCATATACAAGAAAAAAAAAACAAAACAAAACTGTTAAACTAGCCCCAATCCCTAATTAAAACTAAAAAATTTTGTTCTTGAAATCTCATGTGAAGAGAATGAAAAAATAAGCTATGGACTGGGTAAAAATATTTCCAGGCTGCATATACAACAATTGACTAATATCTAGAATATAAAGAACTCTCAAAACAACAGAAAAAATTGAAAGATGGATGAATTAAATGAATAGACACTTAATCAAGGAGGATGTACAAGCAGCACATAAATACATGAAAATGTTTAGCATCACTAGCCATTAGAGAAATGAAAATTAAAAACACCATGTGGTATCCTTACACACCTACCAAAATCGCTAAAATTATTTTAAATACCAAATAGTGTAAAGTTTTCAGAGGAACTAAATCTCTCATTCAGGGTAGTGGGAATCTAAAAGTGGTACAACCACATGGGAAAACCGTTTGACAGTTTCTTGTAAAAACTATGTGTATAATTACCACGTATGCATGCTCAATTGCTTCAGTTGTGTCTGACTCTTTGCAAGGCCTGCAGCCTGCCAGGCTCCTCTGTCCATGGGTTTCTCCAGGCAAGAATACTGGAGTGAATTGCCATTTCCTCCTCCAGGAGATGTTCCTGACCGAGGTATCGAACCCCAGCCTTCTGCGTCTCCTGCATTGCAGGAGGATTCTTTCCCACTGAGCCACTATGGAAGCCCTGTATAATTACCATACAACTCAACAATTGTAATTTGGGGCAATGTTCAATAGAAAAATAAAAACCTATGTTCAAAAAATCCAGCAGAAGAAATTTATTCTAGTTTTGTGTCTAACAGACAAAAACTGGAATAAGCCTAGAATTTCTTCAACTGGTGAATGGTTAAGAACACCTTGCTATGTGTACATATATGCTATATCCAAGTAGTGAAATGCTAATCAACAACAAAACAAACAAGCTATTGATACATGCAAAAATTTGGATAGATCTCAAGGAATTTATGGGGAGAAAAAAAAAACTAATCCCAAAAGTTTACACACTGTATAATATCATTTATATAATATTTTTGGAATAAGAAAATTTTGGAATTAAAAGACAGACTAACGATTGGTAGATGATAGAGGTGAAGAGCCAAAGAAGTGGGAGGTAGGGTGATTTTAAGGACAGCAAAAGTGGTGATTCTTGTTGTGTTGGAGCTGTTCAAGATTTTGACTGTGATGGTAGACACAGAAAACTGTACATATGATAAATTTGTGTAGAACTTAATGAACACACACAAATAAATATAGGTAAAACTAGGCAAGCCTGATCGAGATTGGTGGATGATATTGATGTCAATATCCTGGTTATGATATTATACAAAGGTTTTACAAAATATTCCTGTAGGTTTAAGTGTTAGTTGCTCAATCGTGTCTCTTTGCAACCCCATGTATCATAGCCTGCCAGGCTCTTCTGTCCATGGCATTCTCCAGGCAAGAATCCTGGAGTGGGTTGCCATTTCCTCCTCCAGGAGATCTTCTCTACCCAGGAATCAAACCTGGGTCTCCTGCATTGCAGGTGGCTCTTTACTGTCTGAGCCACCAGGGAAGCCTTGAAAGACAGACTGAAGTGTACAAGGGAGCTCTCTTTCATGTGAATCTAGAGTTATCTCTTTAAATAATGTTTTTTCAGTGTATTGTTTTACCTAGAGTTAGTTATAAACAGCCCTTTTTGGTAACATGATTTTTTTATGCATGGTGCCAAATAGGGAAACATCAGGAAAACGTAGGAGTCTCATTGTTTCATTCACAATCTTTGCTAAGGGAGAAGAGTTAAAATCATAGAGGTGTGGTTAAAATTTCCAACAGGAAAAGGCAAGTAAGTGTGCTTTGCTGAAGGCATGCATCTTTGGGCTATATTTCAACAAAATTAAAAATGCCTATGGGGTTTCTTCCACAGAGGGGTGTACTCTCAACCTTGAGCAACTCTTGACCACCCACGGGTGCACACACCCACGGGGTGCTACCCTGAATGGCAGTTCCATTAATACAGGACTCCACTTTTCACTGTCGTCACAAGCACTGGGTAGATTGAACTCTAAGTAAACTGCTGTCAGGACTTCTAGATTGTTACTGTCACGCCTAAATAGGCATTGCAGGGGCAGCCTCTAACCAGAATGAATTGCCTAAGTGGTCCAGATCATCTACCACAAGGATCAGTTGTGTTTATCTTACAGCTTTGATACAGACTTGCGTGTGTTCTGAGGTGTCTTTCCTCCAAGTTGTTTTCCCATAAACAGGGTGATCTGAATTTCGGGGTTGCCCCTGATGGTCCTGGGTTTTGTCTTTGTCTTTGGTGTGATTATGAATAGTGTCTTACTTCATTCTTGAAAGTGCCTTAATTTAGGTGATAAACTATTTTTTTTACCACATTCATTGCTGTATGTTGAGTGTAATTTTACAGAATGTGAAACATTCAAGAATACATATACTAATCATAGCAGACTTAAAACTAATGAAGTGTACTCACCTGCATGTACACCTGTAGAATGATAATTCTCCATCTGCATAATAGAAGTTTTATATATTTATTGTTAGATTGATTGATTTGTACCCAAAAGAATAGAATTCTTACCCAAATATCAAGTGATGATAGAGGATGATTCAAAAATAATGACTTTACAATTCATTATTCAAGTAAATGAGTTATATAGAAGCTACCAAAACCTTGATAATGCTAACTAAAAACTCTAACAATTATTTCTATATTTTGTAAATAATATGCAACTCCTTGTGTGGAAGGCACTTAATCTTGTAATCTTATTTAGAAGTTAGAACACTATGGCCTACTAGCCAGCTTTCTGTTTTGTAAGTAAATGTTACTGAAACACAGCTATACCCATTTGTTTAATGCTATCCTTGGCTTCTTTCTCACTATAATAGCAAAATAGCTGCAGCAGAGATCATATGTTGCCTGGAAAGTCTAAAGTGTGTCTGGCCATCAAGAAAAAGATTACTGACTCCCAAGCTAAAACTATGTAAAAGTGAAATGCTCCAGTTCTATAATTTTCTTTTCTCAAGACTATAAAGAAAAGGCGTTAAAAACATGGGATTTTCCCCCGCTTGTATTGTGAAATAGCTGACATGTATCACTGTGTAAGTTTAAGGCATACAGTATGGTAGTTTGAATTACACATAAAATTATTGCCACAATAGGTCCACCTGACATCCATCTTCTCATACAAATACAATTTTTAAAAAGGGAAAAAAAGTTTTTTCTGTAATAAGAACTCATAGCATTTACTCTTTTAACAACATATGTGTGTGTGTGTGCGTGTGTATTTATACATGCACATATACTTGTATCTTCTTTACACATTTATCTGTCTATGGACAGTTGTTTCCATGTCTTCACTATTATAAATAATGCTACTCTGAACACAAGTGTGCAGATATTTTTCAAGTTGGTGTTTTCATTTCATTTGTATATATTTCCAGAAGGGGAATTGCTCAGGCACATAGTAGTCCTATTTTTAATTTTGGGAGAAACCTCCATACTGTTTTCCACAGTGGCCATACCAATTTATACCAGCAGTGCAGAGTGGTCCTCTTTTCTCTACACCCATGCCAGCATTTGTTATCTTTTGTTTTTTTTTTTTTTTAATCTTTTGTCTTTTTGATGAAAGCAATCCTGACAGGCATGAGATGATACCTCATTATAGTTTTAATTTGCATTTCTTTAATGACAAGTGATGTTGAGCATCTTGTCATGTGCCTGTTGTTCCTTTGTATATTTTCTTTGGAAAAATGTCTATTTATGTCCTTTGCCCATTTTCAAGTGGATTTATTTGGTTTGTTTGTTCATTATTGAGTTATATGAATTTTTAGTATGTTTTGAATATTAACCTGTTATCAGATATATATGGCTTATAAATATTTTTGCTGGTTCATAGATTGTATTTTCACTTTCTGATGGTTTCTTTTATTGTACAGAAGTTTTCTGGTTAAATATAATTCTGCTTGCTTATTTTTTATTTTGTTGCTTATACTTTAGGTGTCATATCCAAAAAATCAAAAAATCATGTCAAAGAGTCTTATTGCTGTTTTCTTACAGAAATTTTATAATTTCAAATCTTATATTTAAATCTTTAATCCATTTGGAGTTAATTTTTGAGTGGTATAAGTTATGAGTCCAGTTCATTTTCTTACATGTGAATTATCCTATTATCCCAGCACCATTTACTGAAAAGACCCATTAACTATTCTTGGGTCTCAAGTGAAATATTAATTTACTGTACATGTTTGGGTACAAATCCAGGTATATAGGCCCAGGTATATAAATCTGTTATAAGTTAAAAATATAATAAGTCAAAAACACATTATAGCCCTAGTCTTATCTACCTTGAATGTGCTCTTATCACTTACATTAGCCTATGGTTGGGCAAACTCATCTAACACTTTAATTTTATAATTAAGTATTTATATCTCATGTGATTTAATGAATATCATACAGTAAGTGAATAACAGAATGGTTGTAAGGGAGCAGAATGGTTATAAGTGTATTGGTTGTTCCCTCTTGTGATTCCTATGGCTGATTGGGTGCTGCAGCTCACTGCCCCTGCCCAGCGTCATGAAAGAGCATCCATCTCATATGGATCACTAGCCCAAGAAAGAAATGGCAACCCACTCCAGTGTTCTTGCCTGGAGAATCCCAGGGACGGGGGAGCCTGGTGGGCTGCCGTCTATGGGGTCGCACGGAGTCGGACACGACTGAAGCGACTTAGCAGCAGCAGCAGCCCAAGAAAAGATCAAATTCAAAATTTGAAGTTCAGTTTCTACTGAATGTGTTATCACTTTCCACCATCCATAATGAAGTAAAAAAAAATGTTAAATTGAACCATTATAAGCTGGAGACTGTCTGTACATAATATATATCATATATGTTACATAATAATATATATATGATTTTATTTAGTTTAACATGATGTTCATTTCTGTGGCATCTCAGGGAAAATTTCGGGTCATAAGACTGGTTCTGCTGCTGCTGCTGCTACTAAGTCACTTCAGTCGTGTCCGACTCTATGCGACCCCATAGACGGCAGCCCACCAGGCTCCCCCATCCCTGGAATTCTCTAGGCAAGAATACTGGAGTAGGTTGCCATTTCCTTCTCCAGTGCATGAAAGTGAAAAGTCAAAGTGAAGTTGCTCAGTCATGTCTGACTCTTTGCGACCCCATGAACTGCAGCTTACCAGGCTCCTACATCCATGGGATTTTCCAGGCAAGAGTACTGGAGTGGGGTGCCATTGCCTTCTCCAAGACTGGTTCTACAGATTATACAATGAGAAATTACCAGGAATTTTGGTGGAAGAATAATGTTGAGCATTAGATATGTTAGATATGTTAGCTTCCACCTTTCCCTTTCCACTCTGGGGAAACTCCTGAGTGTAAATCATGACTAGAAAATGGAGTTGAGTTTTGATCACCCCAACTAGTCAGTTATTGGCTAAATCCTTGTTCTTCCCCTTCACTTTCACAATGAAAATTCCTAGGCGCTTTTCTCTGAAAAGCAAGCTAAGTAACCTGGCATAGTCATCCAGAGGGAATCATATACAAGATGCATGTGAAGCAAACACACAGATGCCAGAGTAGTTGTGCACAAAAACATAAAAGGGATCAGCAGGAATCTGGGAAGAACACCAATATAATCCCTCACAATTCTACGGTAAGAAAATATTTGTACTTTCATAGAGGCATAACCCAATACTTGTTTTCTAAAAAGCTAGGCTATCTAATGAAAAGAGAGCAGGTTGGGATGGCAACAGAGATAAAAGTTTGTATAAAATTTTCAAAAAGTTCAGAAACAGTCAAAACAGTTGATATGGCATATAATGTAATCAGTGAAATATAGGGAAAACTCAAAGATCTATTCCTTGATTTAGAAATAAAGCAAAGAGAAAATTGATCAGCGAGAGGTGATAATCACATTGTAATATAGTCTTTGACTTAAATGAGCACTTTTTAGCTCAAAAGACATAAAAAACATTCTGTCAAGAAAAATAAAATCTGTCTATGTAAAAACATTTTAAGAGCTTGTAATGCAAAACATAAAGGACAATATTTTATATATATTTTTGTATTTACTTATATATATATGAAAGTGAAAGTTGCTCAGTTGAGTCCAACTCTTTGGGACCCCATGGATTATACAGTCCATGGAATTCTCTAGGCCAGAATACTGGAGTGGGTGGCCTTTCCCTTCTCAAGGGGATCTTCCCAACCCAGGGATCGAACCCAGGTTTCCCACATTGCATGTGGATTCTTTACCAACTGTGCTATCAGGGAAGCCTGATTTGAAAAGAGCAAGTGAAGGTCACTCAGTCATGTCCAACTCTTACGACTATACTGTCTATGGAATTATATATAACAAAAACATTTTAGAGTCTAATTTTCTCAACTTTTATTGAGAAATAATTTCACCTACACTAGTTAAAGAATTTATACCACAAACACCATTATAATCACTGTATAAGCTATAAAAAAGTAACACCAACATATTTCATAAGCTAACATTAGATAGGTTTATTTGATTTTTATATTCTAAAATTATTTCAGAAAAGATGAAATGGGGTATATATAGGTTCAAATATATGTAGATCAATATAGTGCACATATATATATATTTGAAATAGATTTATTGATGTCTATATCTACCAATACATAGATATGAACATAAATAGATATCTGTATCTATATCTATGTGTTCCATTGGACTAAGTTTTTTTTTGTTTGTTTTAACTAATAGCTGCACTTAAAAAATATCAACTAAAAAAATACCTTAATGATATACTTAAGAGTGAATATAAAATTGGCTTATCAAAGAACAGTTGAATGGAGTTACACATATTATTTATAATTTTTTAAAAGGCACAATATTTCTGTACAATTATCCATGAGATATTTACATTTCATTTTTGCTTTTAAGATGGTTGAATATGGCAGATGGATCATTTGTTAAAATGATATTTTTCATCATATAGACATGGCTTGTGAAGTTGAGAAGGGATTTGATTTCCACCATCTGCATAAAGAGTTTTTTTTGCATATTTAGCATAGTGTGACATCTAATTTTGTTACTACAGTTGCTCTTCATCTTTCTAAATTCAAAGAATTATGATTTATTTAAAATTTCCTATATTATACAACACTATTTACTTTTTATAAAGTACCCTTGAGGGTGAAAGATTGAAATTGTTTTCTACTTTACAAGGCAATTATCTGTGTTTGACATTTTTTCAAAAATATTGTCAAGATAAAAGTGGAAAAACAAAAAGTTAACACCAACTTATGCGTTTCTATATTTAAAAATATAATCTTGGACAACAAGGGAATATCCTTTGCTACACTTTCCCAATGGTGTATCCCCATACATTAGAAAAATAAATTTGACATTGAAGTCTGGCTTTTTAATTCCAACTAAACACTGAAAGAAAAGCACACATCTATGGTCCTAAGAATTAATATTTTAGCTTTTGTGGTATGATCGACCCTATTACTCTACAAAAATGATATGATACTGAAAGAATTTCCCAACCTTGTAAATTTGTGTTTGTTTATTTGTATAAGTGGAAGAGAATCATGTGAAACGTGTGTGAAGTTTTATCTTTCAGTTCAGTCACTCAGTCGTGTCTGACTCTGTGTGACCCCATGGACTGCAGCATGCCAGGCTTTCCTGTCCATCACCAACTCCCAGAGCTTACTCAAACGCTCATCCATCGAGTCAGTGATGCCATCCTACCATCTCATCCTCTGTCGTCCCCTTCTCCTCCAGCCTTCAATCTTTTCCAGCATCAGGGTCTTTTCCAATGAGTCAGTTCTATGCATCAGGTAGCCAAAGTATTGGAGCTTCAGCTTCAACATCAGTTCTTCCAATGAATATTCAGGACTAATTTACTTTAGGATGGACTGGTTGGATCTCCTTGCAGTCCAAGGGATTCTCAAGAGTCTTCTCCAACACCACAGTTCAAAAGCATCAATTCTTTGGCACTCAGCTTTCTTTATAGTCCAACTCTCCCATCCATACACAACTACTGCAAAACCCATAGTTTTGACTAGATGGACCTTTGTTGGCAAAGTAATGTCTCTGCTTTTTAATATGCTG
This sequence comes from Bison bison bison, assembly GCF_000754665.1. Classification (NCBI taxonomy): domain Eukaryota; kingdom Metazoa; phylum Chordata; class Mammalia; order Artiodactyla; family Bovidae; genus Bison; species Bison bison. The sequence continues at coordinate 747,215 of NW_011495070.1, read as the reverse complement.
TCTAGGTTGGTCATAGCTTTTATTCCATAGCTTTCTTTTTATTAGGCTAAATATTTGTGTAACCAAGCAGATTCCAGGAGAGCAAAATATTACAGTGGTTTATCCAGAATACAGCTTTGTGAATTCACCATTGCTATCATGCTGTATAATTACTCGTGTAAACAAACATTTCTGTGATGGAACAAAGTGAAATACTTAATTTTATTAGTATCCTTATAATATTTTAGTAAACTAGCAGTATAAAGGGGCTTTCCGAATAGTTCAAATGGTAAAGAATCTGCCTGCAATGCCAGAGACTTGGGTTCGGTCCCTGGGTCAGGAAGATCCTCTGAAGAAGGGCATGGCAACCCACTCCAGTACTCTTGCCTGGAGATGGAGGGGCCTGGTGGGCAACAGTCCATGGGGTCACAAAGAGTCAGACACAACTGAGAGACTAACACACAGCAGTATAAAATATATGTTATATTATACTTTTCTTCTTAAAACTCTAATTCAAATACAACCAAGATATGTCATAATAAATTTTCAAAAAGTCACATTCTATATAAATAAATGTTTGGGCTTGAGGTTAGAATGGGCAATATAGCTTTGCTGAATTCCTTAGTATTTACATTTCCCTGTGAAAGTCACTACAAATCTATAGGCTTATTTTCTCTGCCAAAAAATTCTGGTTGATAACAGAATCAATCTTACACAATTTGAACAATGAAATCATTGACACATGGAAAATAGAAAAATGTCTAAAAAATAAAACCGCATAAAGGTTAGCTATTATTTCATTATGTAGAGTCCAATGTGATCATGGTTAAGTGTATATAAAAATTAGCATAAACATTCAACAATCTTTAGTCTCCTTTAAATTTTATATTAATTTATTAAAATTTATATTTTATTCATACTAAGATGTATCATGGAGAAGGCAATGGCACCCCACTCCAGTACTCTTGCCTTGAAAATCCCATGGACCGAGGAGCCTGGAAGGCTGCAGTCCATGGGGTCGCTGAAGATCGGACACGACTGAGCGACTTCACTTTAACTTTTCACTTTCATGCACTGGAGAAGGAAATGGCAAACCACTCCAGTGTTCTTGTATGGAGAATCCCAGGGACAGGGGAGCCTGGTGGGCTGCCGTCTATGGGGTCATACAGAGTCGGACACGACTGAATTGACAGCAGCAGCAAGATGTATCATTTTTAACTTTCAAAGGTAGTCTGTCTTCTCTTATGTGCTGAATTGCCTTCCTCCAAAATTTGTATGTTGAAATTCTAACCCCCCAGTAACTCAGAATGTGACTGTACTTGGAGATGGGGCCTTTAAGGAGATGACTAAGGTCAGATGAACTCATTCATTATGAGAGGAAATAAATATGTGAAAGGGGAAGGAATTAGAATGCTGGAAGGGGAAATGCATGTTTTCTTTAATTTAAAGTTAGTTACTGACATTAACTTTGTAAATTTGGGAAAATCTATTAACTTTTATAGTTTTCCCAGTTAAGTGTGTATCCCCACTTCCAAGTAGGGATCATGTATTATTTCTTTTACCAGTGCTTAGGAAATGATGACACATGCACATACATATGTACATATATACAAATATATATATATATATATATAATTTTACATTTCTTTTTATTCCATTTGGCACTGGAACTTTTAAATTTAGAATGCCTAAGTAAAACATAAAGAAATAATACATTTCCATGAAATTAAAATAATTTCTGGATTTGTATTTTGATTAAAATTTCTTCTATTTGTGTCTATAAACAAGGAAAAAGGGAAAACATATTGAGATAATCCAAAATTTCACATCAATGTGATTTTGATAGAATTCACCATTAGTTTGTAATATTAGTATAATAAGAATTACTTATTTGTTTTGTGTGTTATATTTATACATATATTTAAGAAACTTTTTAATATTTGAAAACCAACTCATAACTAAACAATAATAACACATGGCTAAGGGAAAGAAACCTTTGGCTTATTGTTTCCCAACTCGATTAAGCCAGATGGTGGAGGGAAGCCATGCCATCTTCATCTTCTAGTGATGTATTCATTGGCAAAAGTCCAAATAACCTGGTGTATGTCTCCAAGTATTGTTTTCACCAACAGCCACGTTTTTTTTTTTTCACGTGAGCCTTTCTTCTTTGAATCCTGGCCAGTGTAGCTCAAGACTTCATGAGGATGAGGAAGCAGAATTGCTTTTCCTTTTTAACTGATCTTGTATGAGTCTGCCACTCCTTCCCTTGCTATGAATGGAGGGGCGCTGGAGGAAACCAGCTGCAGCCCTTGTGAGGTAGAATTGCTTCTTTGGCTCTGACCTGAGCTGAATTCCAAATACTGAAGATAAAAAGAGAAAAAACACAGTGTAGATAGGCTATCCTTTCAAGGCAGATACACATTCAAGAGTCTCTTGGGAAACAGGGAATTTGCTTGTTAGAGCTAGTGAAGGAGATTCCTATTATAAGACCTGGTACACTTGTCTGCCAAGATAATAATTCCTTATAACAGAACATTCATGGATTCACAGGCTATAAAGCTACTTTTTGTGTTAAAATTATAAATAGGTGTATATATATATATAGATAGATAGATAGATATGCATAAACATGCACTCTAGAATAAATACATGAAAGTTTTTCCATCTCTGTGTTTTATATAAAATTTAAATCAATCTTGGTATAAAAATATCCTAGTTCTTTAATTCAGATAAATTAATGCTAATTAAATCTATTAATTTCTGTGTTGGTGCTAGCATTTTATGGAGGCAGTACCATCTGTTAGGTTAGCATGAGAAATATTACAGAATTTTACCATTTACAAATCTACTGGCATATGTAGATCTATAATAATGTCATCTCTATTTCTGTCTCTTGGCTTTATTTACCTTAAGAAAACCTAGAATACAAAGAAACAAAATTCAGAAACAGGTTTAGTGGAGCTTAAATCTTGTTCTCATCTAGTCTTCTTCGGGGAAATTGCTTAGTCTTTATTGGCTCAGTGTTTTCTTACTTTCAAAATAATTACCATGGTGACTACTTTCCCTTATGACATCTCTGAGAGATTCATAAGTAACAGAAACTATTTTCTCTCCTTGAAACATCCATGACCACTTAAAATGTTATGTTACAAAAAGGTATAACAAGATTTATAAATTTTATTCTACAAGGAAATAAAATGTTTTAACTCATTCATGAGCTATCTTTAAATTACCATTCAATTATGTAGAAGGATTAGTGAAAAACTGTGTATTAGATTTTCAATTCTTATGTTTCCTATTGTCATATACACAATTTTAAAATCTTGTGTCTATTATTACACTCACCACAATGTATCTTCCTCTTGAGTTTTCTCAAGTACTAAGTAGGCAATAACTAATTTTTGATATTTTTAAACAAGAGCATTTGGCTCTAATACTTCCTAAAAGTCTCTTCCTGTGAAGAGAGGACACCATTGTTTCTGCCTCTCCTTTGTCTTAACCTTTGCTGCTGCTGCTTCAGTTGTGTCCGACTCTGTGCGACCCTATAGACAGCAGTCCACCAGGCTCTGCCGTCCCTGGGATTCTCCAGGCAAGAACACTGGAGTGGGTTGCCATTTCCTTCTCCAGTGCTTGAAAGTGAAAAGTCAAAGTGAAGTCGCTCAGTCGTGTCCGACTCTTAGCGACCCCATGGACTGCAGCCTACCAGGCTCCTTCATCCATGAGATTTTCCAGGCAAGAGTACTGGAATGGGTTGCCATTGCCTTCTCTGTCTTAACCTTTACTATCATAGAAATTTCACCTCTTCTGAGTTTAAAAAGTAGTGTGAATGTAGGGAGGCATGCTGGCATGATATTTGGACATTGATATACCCTAGTCATTTTCTGTTATTTTTATGTTGGATTAGATTTATCATCTAGCCAAGTACCTTGCAGACACAGCCACTGCCCAGAGGCCTGAAATGCCCACTCACTCAAAGCTCCAGCCTAGCCCTGACAAGGAAAACAGGGCCTGGAGTGAGAAATTTTCCAAAGAGAACATTGAGACAGTAATGAAACACTCTAGAAAGGGAACAGCATTTTAATCACAAGTTTGCCTATTCTCTGCTCTAGATATAGAAACAGATGCAGTTTCAGTGTCTAGAGCAAATATACTTTTGCAGTTTTTAAGCATTCAATTCTTATTTAGATCAATGTTGTATAGCATAACCCACCTTGAATCATTTTGGAACATGGACTATATAATAGATTAGAAGATGTCATATGAAAAATATAAATAACAAGTAAATTAAAAGATGAATATAAAAAGTAATAGCTATGTAAATTAGTAAACTACTTACCACCATTAAAACATGATTGAATAGAAAAATGGAATTATGCTGACTCTGAGATTCCCAGGTGACTCAGTGCTAAAGAATCTGCCTGCCAAGGCACGACACACAAGAAATGCAGATTCAAACCCTGGATTTGGAAGAAACCCTGGAGTAGGAAATGGTAACCCACTCCAGTACTCTTGCCTGGAAAATTCCATGGGTAGAGGAGCCTGGAAGGCTACAAGTCATGGGATGGCAAAGAGTCAGACATGACTGAGCAACTGAGCACATGCTGACTATATTAACTGAAACTTTTTTTATTAAAATATTTGATGCTACTCAAATTATTAACTTTGGTTAACTTCCTTTTCTTTTACAGATATGAGAAAAATCATGTTAGTTCAGTTAGCCACTCAGTCTTGCCCGACTCTTTGCAGCCCGACTCTTTGCAGCCCCATGGACTATGGCACACCAGACCTCCCTGTCCATCAAAACTCCCAGAGTTTACTCAAACTCATGTCCAGTGAGTTGGTGATGCCATCCAACCATCTCATCCTCTGTTTTCCCCTTCTCCTCCTGCCTTCAGTCTTTGCAAGCATTAAGGCCTTTTCAATGAATCAACTCTTCACATCAAGTGACCAAAGTACTGGAGTTTCAGCTTCAGCATCAGTCCTTCCAATGAATATTCACGACTGATTACCTTTAGAGTAGATCAGTTGGATCTCCCTACAGTCCAAGTGAATCTCAAGACTCATCTCTAACACCACAGTTCAAAAGCATTAATTCTTTGGCGCTCAGCTTTCTTTATAGTGCAAATCTCACATCCACCCATGACTACTGGAAAAACCATAGCTTTGATTAAATGGACCTTTGTTGACATAGTAATGTCTCTGCTTTTTAATATGCTGTCTAGGTTGGTCATAACTTTTCTTCCAAGGAATAAGCATCTTTTAATTTTATCACTGTAGTCACTGTCTGCAGTGACTTTGGAATCCCCCAAAATAAGTCTGTCACTGTTTCCACTGCTTCCTCATCTATTTGCTATGAAATGATGACAACAGATGCCATAATCTTAGTTTTCTGAATATTGAGTTTTAAGCCAACTTTTTTCTCTCCTCTTTCACTTTCATCAAGAGTCTCTCTAGTCCTTCTTTGCTTTCTGCCATAAGGGTGGTATTATCAGCATTTCTGAGGTTACTGCAATTTCTCCTGGTACTCTTGATTCCAGCTTATGCTTCATCCAGCCTAGCGTTTCTCATGATGTACTATGCATGTAAGTTAAATAACCAGAGTGACAATGTATAGCCTTGCTGTGCTCTTTTCCCTATTTGGAACCAGTCTGTTCCATGTCCAGTTCTAACTGTTGCTTCCTGACCTGCATACAGATTTCTCAAGAGGCAGGTCAGGTGGTCTGGTATTCCCATCTCTTTCAGAATTTTCCACAGTTTATTGTGATCCACACAGTCAAAGGCTTTGACATAGTCAATAAAGCAGAAATAGATGTTTTTCTGGAACTCTCTTGCTTTTTTGATGATCCAACAGATGTTGGCAATTTGATCTCTGGTTCCTCTGCCCTTTCTAAATCCAACTTGAACATCTGGAAGTTCAAAGTACACAGTGTTGAAGCCTGGCTTGGAGAATTTTGAGCATTACTTTACTAGCATGTGAGATAAGTGCAATTGTGCAGGAGTTTGAATATGTCTCTGGCATTGCCTTTCTTTGGAGATTGGAATGAAAACTGACATTTTCCTGTCCTGTGTCCACTGCTGAGTGTTCCAAATTTGCTGACATATTGAGTGTAGCACTTTCACAGCATCATCTTTTAGGATTTGAAGTAGCTCAACTGGAATTCCATCACCTCCACTAGCTTTGTTCGTAGTGATGCTTCCTAAGGCCCACTTGACTTCGCATTCCAGGATATCTGGCTCTAGGTGAGTGATCATACCATCATGATTATCTGGGTCATGAAGATCTTATAGTTTTTCTGTGTATTCTTGCCACTTCTTCTTAATATCTTCTGCTTCTGTTAGATCACACCATTTCTGTTCTTTATTCTGCCTATCTTTGCATGAAATGTTCCCTTGGTATCTCTAGTTTTATGGAAGAGATCTCTCATCTTTCCCATTCTATTGTTTTCCTCTATTTCTTTGCACACTGATCATTGAGGAAGGCTTTCTTATATCTCCTTGCTATTCTTTGGACTCTGCATTCAAATGGGTACATCTTTCCTTTTCTCCTTTGCTTTTCACTTCTCTTCTTTTCATAGATATCTGTAAGGCCTCCTCAGACAGCCATTTTGCTTTTTTGCATTTCTTTTTCTTGGGAATGGTCTTGATTCCTATCTGTTTTACGGTGTCACAAACCTCCGTCCAAAGTTCTTCAGGCACTCTGTCTATCATCTAGTCCCTTGAGTCTCTTTGTCATTTCCATGATTATGTATAATCGTAAGGGATTTGATTTAGGTCATAACTGAATGGTCAAATTGTTTTCCCTACCTTCTTCAATTTAAGTCTGAGTTTGACCATAAGGAGTTCATTACCTGAGCCACAGTCAGCTCCCGGTCTTGTTTTTGCTGACTATATAAAGCTTCTCCATCTTTGGCTGCAAAAAATATAATCAGTCTGATTTGGTGTTGACCATCTGGTGATGTCCATGTACAGAGTCTTCTCTTGTGTTGTTGGAATAGGCTATTTGCTATGAAGAGTGTGTTCTGTTGGCAAAACTCTATTAGTCTTTGACCAGCTTCATTCTGTACTCCAAGGTCATATTTACCTGTTACTTCAGGTGTTTTTTGACTTCCTACTTTTGTATTCAAGTCCCCTATAATGAAAAGGACATCTTTTTTGGGTGTTAGTTCTAGAAGGTTGTAGGTCTTCATAGAACCATTCAACTTCAGCTTCTTCACCATTACTGATCAGGGCATAGACTCCAATTACTGTGATATTGAATGGTTTGCCTTGGAAATGAAGAGACATCTTTCTGTCGTTTCTGACATTGCATCCAAGTACTGCATTTTAGACTCTTTCATTGACTATGATGGCTACTCCATATCTTCTAAGGGATTCTTGCCCACAGTAGTACACATAATGGTCATCTGAGTTAAATTCACCCATTCCAGTCCATTTTAGTTTACTGATTCCTAAAATGTCGACGTTCACTCTTGCCATCTCCTGTTTGACCACTTCCAATTTGCCTTGATTCATGGACCTAACATTCCAGGTTCCTATGCAATATTGCTCTTTACAGCATTGGACTTTGCTTTTCATTCACTAGTCACACCCACAACTGGGTATT
>NW_011495070.1:735752-739533 GCF_000754665.1 Bison bison bison | reverse complement strand
TACCGACCTGGGGAGTTCATCTTTCAGTGTCTTATCTTTTTACCTTTTCATACTGTTCATGGGGTTCTCAATGCAAGAATACTGAAGTGATTTGCCATTCCATTCTCCAGTGGACCACATTTTGTCAGAACTCTCCACCAATACCCCTCTGTCTTGGGTGGCCCTATACTGCATGGCTCCTAGTTTCTTTGAGTTAAACAAGGCTGTGGTCCATGTAATCAGATTGTTTAGTTTTCTGTGATTGTGGCTTTTCACTCGGTCCTCCCTCTGATGGATAAGGATAAGAGGCTTATGGAAGCTTCCTGATGGAAGAGACAGACTGAGGGAGAAGCCAGGTCTTGTTCTGATGGGCTGGGGCAATCTCACTTCAGTTCAGTAGCTCAGTCATGTCCGACGCTTTGTGACCCCATGAATTACAGCACGCCAGGCCTCTCTGTCCATCACCAACTCCCAGAGTTCACCCAAACTCATGTGCATCGAGTCTGAGAAGCCATCCAGCCATCTCATCCTCTGTTGACCCCTTCTTCTGCCCCCAATAACTCCCAGCATCAGAGTCTTTTCCAATGAGTCAACTCTTTGCATGAGGGGGCCAAAGTATTGAAGTTTCAGCTTTAGCCTCAGTCCTTCAAATGAACACCCAGGACTGATCTCCTTTAGAATGAATTGGTTGGATCTCCTTGCAGTCCAAGGGACTCTAAAGAGTCTTTTCCAACACCACAGTTCAAAAGCATCAATTCTTTGGCGCTCAGCTTTCTTCACAGTCCAACTCTCACATCCATACATGACTACAGGAAAAACCATAGACTTAACTAGATGAACCTTTGTTGGCAAAGCAATGTCTCTGCTTTTCAATATGTGTCTAGGTTGGTCATAACTTTCCTTCCAAGGAGTAAGCGTCTTTTAAATCATGGCTGCAATCATCATCTGCAGTGATTTTGGAGCCCAGAGAAATAAAGTCTGACACCGGTTCCACTGTTTCCCCACCTATTTCCCATGAAGTGTTGGGACCAGATCTTAGTTTTCTGAAAGTTGAGCTTTAAGCCAAATTTTCACTCTCCTCTTTCACTTTCATCAAGAGGTTTTTTAGTTCCTCTTCACTTTCTGCCATAAGGGTAGTGTCATCTGCATATCTGAGGTTACTGATATTTCTCCCGGAAATCTTGATTCCAGCTTATGCTTCTTTCAGCCTAGCGACTCTCATGATGTACTCTGCATAGAAGTTAAATAAGCTGGGTCACAATATACAGCCTTGATGTACTCCTTTTCCTATTTAGAACCAGTCTGTTGTTCCATGTCCAGTTCTAACTGTTGCTTCCTGACATGCATATAGATTTCTCAAGAGGCAGGTCATGTGGTCTGGTATTCCCATCTCTTTCAGAATTTTCCACAGTTTATTGTGATCCACACAGTCAAAGGCTTTGACATAGTCAATAAAGCAGAAATAGGTGTTTTTCTCGAACTCTCTTGTGTTTTCCATGATCCAGCGGATGTTGGCAATTTGATCTCTGGTTCCTCTGCCTTTTCTAAAACCAGCTTGAACATCAGGAATTTTATGGTTCATGTATTGCTGAAGCGGGGCTTAGAGAATTTTGAGCATTACTTTACTAGCGTGTGAGATGAGTGCAATTGTGTGGTAGTTTGAGCATTCTTTGGCATTGCCTTTCTTTGGGACTGGAATGAAAACTGACCTTTTCCAGTCCTGTGGCCACTGCTGAGTTTTCCATATTTGCTGGCATATTGAGTGCAGCACTTTCACAGCATTCCAGGATTTGAAATAGCTCACTGGAATTCCATCACCTCCACTAGCTTTGTTCATAGTGACGCTTTCTAAGATCCACTGACTTCACATTCCAGGATGTCTGGCTCTAGGTGAGTGATCACACCGCCGTGATTATCTTGGTTGTGAAGATCTTTTTTGTACAGTTCTTCCTTGTATTCTTGCCACCTATTCTTAATATCTTCTGCTTCTGTTAGGTCCATACCATTTCTGACCTTTATCGAGCTCATCTTTGCATGAAATGTTCCCTTGGTATCTCTGATATTCTTGAAGAGATCTCTAGTCTTTCCCATTCTGTTGTCTTCATCATTTCTTTGCATTGATTGCTAAGGAAGGCTTTCTTATCTCTCCTTGCTATTCTTTGGAACTCTGCATTCAGATGCTTATACATTTCCTTTTCTCCTTTGCTTTCCACTTCTCTTCTTTTCACAGCTATTTGTAAGGCCTCCCCAGACAGCCATTTTGCTTTTTTGCATTTCTTTTCCATGGGGATGATCTTGATCCCTGTCTCCTGTACAATGTCACGAACCTCCGTCCATAGTTTATCAGGCACTCTATCTATCAGATCTACTCCCTTAAATCTATTTCTCACTTCCACTGTATAATCATAAGAAATTTGATTTAGGTCATACCTGAATGGTCTAGTGGTTTTCCCTACTTTCTTCAATTTAAGTCTGAATTTGGCAATAAGGAGTTCCTGATCTGAGCCACAGTCAGCTCCTGGTCTTGTTTCTGCTGACTATATAGAGCTTCTCCATCTTTGGCTGCAAAGAATATAATCAATCTGATTTCAGTGTTGACTCTCTGGTGATGTCCATGTGTAGAGTCTTCTCTTGTGTTGTTGGGATAGGGTGTTTGCTATGACCAGTGTGTTCTGCTGGCAAAACTCTATTAGCCTTTGCCCTGCTTCATTCTGTATTCCAAGACCAAATTTGCCTGTTACCCCAGGTGTTTCTTGACTTCTTACTTTTACATTCCAGTCCCCTATAATGAAAAGGACATCTTTTTTGGGTGTTAGTTCTAAAAGGTCTTGTAGGTCTTCATAGAACTGTTCAACTTCAGCTTCTTCAGTGTTACTGTTTGGGGCACAGAGTGGGATTACTGTGATATTGAATGGTTTGCCTTGGAAATGAATAGAGATCATTCTGTCTTTTTTGAGATTGCATCCAAGTACTGCATTTTTTACTATTTTGTTGATCATGATGGCTACTCCATTTCTTCTAAGGGATTCCTGCCCACAGTAGTAGATATAATGGTCATCTGAGTTAAATTCACCCATTCCAGTCCATTTTAGTTCTCTGGTTACTAGAATGTTGACGTTGACTCTTGCCATCTCCTGTTTGACCACTTCTAATATGCCTTGATTCATGGACCTAACATTCCAGGTTCCTATACAATATTGCCCTTACAGCATTGGACCTTGCTTCTATCGCCAGTCACATCCACAACTGGGTATTGTTTTTGCTTTGGCTCCATCCCTTCATTCATTCTGGAGTTATTTCTCCACTGATATCCAGTAGCATATTGGGCACCTACTGACCCAGGGAGTTCCTCTTTCAGTATCCTATCATTTTGCCTTTTCATACTGTTCATGGGGTTCTCAAGGCAAGAATACTGACGTTTTTTGCCATTCCCTTCTCCAGTGGACCACATTCTGTCAGACCTCTCCACCATGACCCGTCCGTCTTGTGTGGCCCCACACAGCATGGCTTAGTTACATTGAGTTTACAAGGCTGTGGTCCATGTGATTAGATTGGCTAGTTTTCTGTGATTATGGTTTGTGTGTCTGCCCTCTGATGCCTCTCACAACACCTACAATCTTACTTGGGTTTCTCTTACCTTGGATGTGGGGTATCTCTTCATGGCTGCTCCAGCAAAGCGCATCACTGTTCCTTACCTTGGATGAGGGGTATCTACTCACTGCCACCCCTCCTGACCTTGAACACGGAGTAGCTCCTCTCGGCCCTCCTGTGCCCACACAGCCACCACTCCTTGGACGTGGGC
>NW_011495070.1:705483-735652 GCF_000754665.1 Bison bison bison | reverse complement strand
GTGTCCGAGTTTGCAACCCCATGAATCGCAGCACACCAGGCCTCCCTGTCTATCACCAACTCCCAGAGTTCACTCAGACTCACGCCCATCAAGTCGGTGATGCCATCTAGCCATCTCATCCTCTGTCATCCCCTTCTCCTCCTGCCCCCAATCCCTTCCAGCATCAGAGTCTTTTCCAGTGAGTCAACTCTTCCCATGAGGTGGCCAAAGTACTGGAGTTTCAGCTTTAGCATCATTCCTTCCAAAGAAATCCCAGGCTGATCTCCTTCAGAATGAACTGATTGGATCTCCTTACAGTCCAAGGGACTCTCAAGAATCTTCTCCAACACCACAGTTCAAAAGCATCAATTCTTCAGCACTCAGCTTTCTTCACAGTCCAACTCTCACATCTGTACATGACCAGTGGAAAAACCATAGCCTTGACTAGAGGGACAGGCTCAGTACACCTTAAATCCAATTTTTTGTTGTAGGGCGGGGCTTTTTTCCCTCCCTGTTATTTGACCTAGGAGAAGGCAATGGCAACCCACTCCAGTACTCTTGTCAGAAAAATTCGATGAAAGGAGGAGCCTGGTAGGCTGCAGTCCATGGGGTTGGAGGTCAAACTAAGGTGGAGGTAATGAAAATAGTGGCAACCTCCTTCAAAAGTTTCCATGTAGGAACTGTTACACTCAGTGCCCCCAACCCTGCAGCAAGACCCTGCTGACCCACGCCTCCATTGGAGACTCCTGGACACTCCTGGGCGATTAATCTGGTTCAGTCTCTTGTGGGGTCACTGCTGCTTCTTCTGGGTCCTGGTGAACACAAGGTTCTGTTTGTGCCCTCCAAGAGTCTACTTCCCACGCCTGTTAAGTCTAGCAGCTCTGTGGTGGGGTTAACGGCTACCTCCTCCAAGAGGGCTTATGCCATACCCACGTCTGCTGCACCCAGAGCCCCTGTTCCTGTGTCAATCCACTGCTGACCTCCACAGGAGACACTCAAACACAGTTCTGTCTCAGTCTCTGTGGGGTCTCTGGGTCCTGGTGTGCACAAGTTTTGTGTGAGCCCTCTGAGCATCTCTGGTGGGAATGGGATTTGATTCTAAACATGAATTTACCCCTCCTACCATCTTTCTGGGGCTTCTCTTTGCCTTTGGATGTGGTATATCTTCTCAAAGATGCTCCAGTGCTGCACAGCCGCTGCTCCAGTGCCTACCATCTTGCTGGGGATTCTCTACCCTTGATCATTGAGAGGCCTCAGTGATATCAGGTCCAGTCCATACAGACTGCAGTCAGGTGGGTCAGTAGTGCTTCATCTGGAATTAGAGGTATGTTCAGTTTGTTTACTACTTAATGTATAAAAGATTTAATTTTGTACATATTGATATATTATTCCCATCCTAGTAGTACATTTTCCTTTAAATTTTGAGAAAATTCACTTGAAAATCTGTATTCTTCCATTTAGCATCCTTTATGTACATGTCTCCCTAACTCAATCTTCACAGGGCAGACAAAAAATCTATTAAAACAGAAATGTGCTTACAAAACTCCTGGTTAAATCATCGAGTAGCATCTACTGTCATTAGAGTAAGATATGAAATCTTTACAAGATATAAGAGAATTTATATGGTGTCTTCCAAGTGCACTTTCTCTTTTGGAATAGATTGCCACATCTACCCTCTTTATTTTAGAACACTTTTTGATATAACTCCCAAACTACAACTCTAATTTAGTGGTTCTCGTGGGACTGATCCTCTCTGGTCACAGTAATGAATGTGTGACCTTATTTAGGACAACCAGGAGTTATAAGGATTTTTAGTTTATATACTGGATATGAGAATATAAAGTCCTTTTCCTCCTGTAACACAAGGAGTGACCCTGGCTCCTAACTTAGGAAGAAAGACTGTCTATTAGAATGAAGAGAGAAACAGAATGAGTCCTGGTGGCTTTTCAGTTCTGAGTTCTGGCCTCTGAAGTGAACTGAACAGTCTTGGTTTCAACTTTCTCATAGCTTTGTTTCATTGATTATTGCTTTGGTTTCATTGATTATTATTTATCTTCTGTTTATTCCCATTAATATTTAATATTCATTAATCCAGCTTTACTATATATCAGAAAATGATATAATATTTCAGCATTAATTTTTAAAGTATGATGTAATATTACAATTCAAGGAGGATTCCACTCCTGACTGCATTAGTTTATATACAATTTATTTGGGGGAATTATCTGATTTCTTCTTGCCTTGATATGAAAAAATGTGAAAACAATGTTTTTTTAACAAAATACTTCTCAGTCTTTTGAATGACTTCCCCTTGTGGGTCTTGAGTTACAGATTGCTGGATAACAACAGCTTATACTACCTCATTCTATGTACTTCACATATTTTTCTCTTTATTCCACTTCTGTAACCCTTTCCACTGTCCTTAGAAAGGCCACAGGTTCTTTCCCTTGTCAGAGTGCTTTAAATAACCATTTATGTGAAGGATTGAATTTGAACACGTTTTGTTCCAAATCTTGTATATTTATACACTAAGTTAAACAGACAGATATTAATGGTTCTCAATAAATGCATTTGAATACCTGAATTCTGAACACAAAATGCCACAATATGGTTCTGACCTCAGTGTGTCTAAATTGTTAAACTAGGTATTAGTTGTACATGAGGCAGGCTGGATCAAATGTAACTGCAACTGTGTTATTGGAAAACACTATGAAGACTAAAGCAATGACTTTATCAAAATGCACAATGCTAGCCTAAGCTCGGAGAAGGCAATGGCACCCCACTCCAGTACTCTTGCCTGGAAAATCCCATGGATGGAGGAGCCTGGTAGGCTGCCATCCACGGGGTTGCTAAGAGTCGGATACAACTGAGCAACTTCACTTTTCACTTTTCACTTTTCACTTTTCACTTTCATGCATTGGAGAAGGAAATGGTAACCCACTCCAGCGTTCTTGCCTGGAGAATCCCAGGGAGGGGGAGCCTGGTGGGCTGCCGTCTGTGGGGTCACACAGAGTCGGACACGACTGAAGTGACTTAGCAGCAGGAGCAGCAGCAGCAGTAGCAGCAGTCTAAGCTAGTTCAGAGGACAAGAATTTTGGGGAATGCCTCCTTGGAAGAAAATGAAAGATTGTAATGGTGTAAACCTAGTCTAAAAAACTTCATTTATTTTAACTTTCCTGAATTAAGTTCTAGTTGTTGAGTTATTCAATGCGGGAAACCTGGGTTCGACCCCTGGATCGGGAAGATCATCTGGAGAAGGAAATGGCAACCCACTCCAGTACTCTTGCCTGGAAAATCCCATGAATGGAAGAGCCTGGTAGGCTACAGTCTGTGGGGTCGCAAAGAGTCGGACACAACTGAACGATTTCACCTTACCTTATTGTATGGTTCAATAATTAAATCAGTTGGGATATGTTTGGTGGTAAGTAGCATAAAACCTATTTGCAGAGACTGCTGCTGCTGCTGCTGCTAGGTCGCTTCAGTCGTATCCGACTCTGTGTGACCCCATAGACGGCAACCCACCAGGCTCCCCAGTCCCTGGGATTCTCCAGGCAAGAACACTGGAGTGGGTTGCCATTTCCTTCTCCAATGCATGAAAGTGAAAAGTGAAAGGGAAGTCGCTCAGTCGTGTCCGACTCTTCGCGACTCCATGGATGCAGCCTACCAAGCTCCTCCGTCCATGGAATTTTCCAGGCAAGGGTACTGCAGTGGCTTGCCATTGCAGAGACTATTCACTGCTTAATGTCAATAAATCTTTAGGATTGATTCTGCAATTTAATATCATAAAAATTCCAGCTTCCTCACTCCTTTAATTTTACAGCTTTTAGCGTTGTGGCATTATCACCCTTCAAGATTACGAAGGGGCTGCCACATTCTCCAACATGAGATTGCCAAGCTTTAGCATTCTAAAAATAAGGAAATAAAGAATGTGGGAAGATTGGGGACAGGCAGCTATAGAAACATAAAGACTTTCTCCTGTTCTCATGTTTATATTTCATCAGAAATTAAAAAAAAAATAAAATCCCTTTAAGTCTAGGTATTGACAGTTCAATCTCTAGCCTAAAAGATGTCACTATTATCTTAATATTAAAGAGTTAAAATATTTAGAGGTCTTTACAAGTATTGTTCCTGGTTGGTATCTCTATCCAATTGGTCCAAAATCTCCAGAGCATCAGAATTTCTTAGAAGTTCCACATTCTATGTGCACCTGGGTTTGAGACTCATGGGTTCAAGCAAACTGCAACCCATCCCCTTTATCAGGGAACATTTTACCTGAATAAAATGGGAGTTATATAAGTAAAGAAGAGGGGTGATGAATCCAAGTATGAATACCATCTAGAACCTTAATGTAAAATGCTTCTATGACATCTCACCTGATTCAACTCTGCCCTGAAGGAAAGTAAAACTCAGCCATCTCTTTGGTAACCTTGCATTTATTATAAAAATAACTATGTCCAAATTTGAAATAAATGCCAATAAAAAGCAGGTTAATCTTTTTTTTTTAATAAAAGCTGTTGTGTCCCCTAAATTTTCTAAAGTTCATTTTACAAAACAAGATAAGAAATAATAATACTGTATTTCAAATGGAAAGTTCTTCTTCTTTTTTCCTTTAAAGTGGTTTGTTGGGGAGAAATTACTTCACCATTTTATATTGCCCCAGAGTTGTCATTGTTTGCTGTTGGATATGAGTTCTGACAATAACTGATCTTTCTTAATGATGTTTTTATAAAATTTTTGCCCTTTTAGTTTTCTCATTTGTGATTAACTAAAAGATTATAAAAGACAAAGTTATATATACCTAGACTGACACCATTTAAACAGGAGGTTCTGTGAAAGGAGAAATAGAGGAGAAATAAAATTAAAATATGGTCTCAACATAATGACTCATTAAAAAATCTCATAATTGATGTTTATAGATTAAAAACTCAAAACACTTAGAAAAAAGGAAAAGAGATAAAAAATAAGGAAAGATAAAACCAACGGAAGTATTTGATATTCCTCATGGTAAATTTCACATTGTAAAAATATAAAGAACTTTATATAGCAAAATTGAAAAAATAAAAACATGTTTTGTTGTTTTATTTTTCACTCCGGCTTTCTTGCCTTGTTCCATTGATCTGTATGTCTTTTGTCACTCAAATGCCACTCTCTCTTGATTAATATAAATTTATACACATTTTGAAATCAGGTATAAATTCTTGACTTTTTCCTCTCATATCTTTCAAGATCTGGACAGTAGGTCTTTTGTATTTCCATGTAAATCTAAGAAATACTTTATGATTATTACCATTTTGAGGACACTTGATTTCTTAACAATATTGGATTTCCAAACCACAAATATAAAACAACTCATCATTCCTTTAGATTTTCTTTACTTTCTCAAATCTATAATTTGTTTGTTGGGCATACAGTTTTTGTTCACCTTTTGCTAAATATTTGGTTTACTCATATGAATTTAAATGCTATCAAAAATATACTGTTTTAAATTTTATTTTCTTATCGATTGCAAGAAAAGACATTACTTTGCCAACAAAGGTCCGTCTAGTCAAAGCTATGGTTTTTCCAGTGGTCATGTATGGATGTGAGAGTTGGACTGTGAAGAAAGCTGAGCACCTGAAGAATTGATGCTTTTGAACTGTGGTGTTGGAGAAGACTCTTGAGAGTCCCTTGGACTGCAAGGAGATCCAACCAGTCCATTCTGAAGGAGATCAGCCCTGGGTGTGCTTTGGAAGGAATGATGCTAAAGCTGAAACTCCAGTACTTTGGCCACCTCATGCGAAGAGTTGACTCATTGGAAAAGACTCTGATGCTGGGAGGGATTGGGGGCAGAAGGAGAAGGGGATGACAGAGGATGAGATGGCTGGATGGCATCACCGACTTGATGGACGTGAGTTTGAGTGAACTCCAGAAGTTGGTGATGGACAGGGAGGCCTGGCATGCTGCGATTCATGGGGTCTCAAAGAGTTGGACACAACTGAGCAACTGAACTGAACTGAACTGAGTGTTTGAAAATAAAATTGTAATCTGCAAGGGTACTAAATGCAGTTATTATTTCCCATAGTTTTTTTTTGACTCTCCTTAGAATGTGAATTGTTAAGAACGGATATCCTGTGTTCAGTATTTCACCATTAGTTATGATATTCGCTATAGACTTATCATACTTGTCTTTTATCAAACTGAGGAATTTCTCCTCTAGTCTTAGTTTATTGATAATTTTTAACAGAAATTAAAGTTGATATTTTCAAACATCTGTTGAAATGGTTTGTTTAAAGTACTTTGCATTATATAGATGACATTTCAGATCAGATCAGATCAGATCAGTCGCTCAGTCGTGTATACTCTGTCGTAATGTATTATTCTTTTAATATGTTGTTGGAGTCAATTACCACTATTTTAAAGCATTTTTGCATCTATATTCAGGAACGATATTGGTCCATAAATTACTTTTATTGTCTTTGTGAAGGTGGGGGGATTATGGTTTTTCTAGCCTCATAAAGCAAGTAGGAAGAGACACCTCTTCTTTTGTTTCTTGAGTGAGTTCATATAAGATTAGCATTTTTTCTCAAGTATTTGATAAAATTCAACAGTGAAATATCTGAGCGTGAAATTTTCTTTGTAGCAAAGCTTTTGAGTATGAATTCTGTTTCTTTAGTAGACACAGGGCTATTACAATTTCCTGTTTCATGGAATGTGAGTTCTGCTTATTTGCATTTTCCAAGGAATGTGTCCATTTCAACACAGTTTTCCAACTAGTTGGTGTTAAGTAGTACAAAAAAAATACGGAGAAGGCAATGGCACCCCACTCCAGTTCTCTTGCCTGGAAAGTCCCATGGGCAGAGGAGCCTGGTGGGCTGCAGTCCTTGGGGTCGCTAGGAGTCGGACATGACTGAGCGACTTCACTTTCACTTTTCACTTTCATGCATTGGAGGAGGAAATGGCAACCCAGTCCAGTGTTCTTGCCTGGAGAATCCCAGGGACAGCGGGGCCTGGTGGGCTGCCATCTATGGGGTCGCACAGAGTCGGACACGACTGAATCGACTTAGCAGCAGCAGCAGTACAAAATAATATCTTTTACCCTTTTAGTATCTATAAGCTCTATAGCAATAACTCCTCTCTTATTCTTTCTAATTTGTGGGATCTCTTTTTCCTTTTTCTTGGTCAGTCTGAGTAGGTGCTTATAAGGATTTTTGTTTTATTTCCATTGGTCCATTTTTTAAAAATCTGCTCGAAGAATCAACATGTGATTTTGTAATTTTTCTATTTGTGTTCAGTCTTCTATTTCTGTGGTTGGACTGTAATTTACTTTCCTTTTTTATGTATTTTAAGGTGAAATTTGGGATGATTGATTTTTAATACTGTAGAAATTCTTTTTCTTCTCCAGTGTTAGCAAATAAAAGCTATAAGATATTCTCTAAACCCTACTACAGCTGTATGTTATCAATTTCATATGACTTTTTTCATTATCATAAGATTTGAATTTTTTCTAATTTTCTCATGTGACCCAACAATTATATATACATGCGTGATGCTAAATTTCTAAATAATTGGTATTTCCTGTGATCTCCTCTTGTTATTAATTTCACTTGCATTTAATGTAATCTGAAACATGCTTTCCATATTTTTAATCATTTTAAATTTATTGACCATTCTTTTTTTTTTCTTTTTTTTAATTTTATTTTATTTTTAAACTTTACAACATTGTATTAGTTTTGCCAAATATTGAAATGAATCTGCCACAGGTATACCCGTGCTCCCCATCCTGAATCCTCCTCCCTCCTCCCTCCCCATACCCTCCCTCTGGGTCGTCCCAGTGCACCAGCCCCAAGCATCCAGCATCATGCATCGAACCTGGACTGGCGATTTGTTTCATACATGATATTATACGTTTCAATTCCATTCTCCCAAATCTCCCCACTCTCTCCCTCTCCCACAGAGTCCACAAGACTGATCTATACATCAGTGTCTCTTTTGCTGTCTCGTACACAGGGTTATTGTTGCCATCTTTCTAAATTCCATATATATGCATTAGTATACTGTATTGGTGTTTTTCTTTCTGGCTTACTTCACTCTGTATAATAGGTTCCAGTTTCATCCACCTCATTAGAACTGATTCAAATGTATTCTTTTTAATGGCTGAGTAATACTCCATTGTGTATATGTACCACAGCTTTCTTATCCATTCATCTGCTGATGGGCATCTAGGTTGCTTCCATGTCCTGGCTATTATAAACAGTGCTGCGATGAACATTGGGGTACACGTGTCTCTTTCCCTTCTGGTTTCCTCAGTGTGTATGCCCAACAGTGGGATTGCTGGATCATAAGGCAGTTCTATTCTTTTTAAAGGGAAAACACGTAGTTTTCCTATTTCACATACAGCAAATATAAACCTGAAATCTTATTACTGAATTACCACATAACCTTAAACTATATCCTCACTTTCTTAGGGAGATCCTAAATTATGGCAGCAGAAGGCTAGTAAACTTGAAAATCACTGCACATTTCAGCAGTTACTACTTAATATTCTTAATATATAAAAGTACTTAATATGCTGGTACTTTGGCAAAATTTACACTTATATAATTTAAAAATATTTCCAGAATAATAATGAAAGATGACACAAAAGGAGGGAAAAGATTTGAGGGAAAGAAAGAAGGGCCACCAAGACCTATTTAGTCTAATTACTGTGTTTAAAGTAAGATAAATGTCATTTCATGAATCAACAGTTTCGATTTTTCTAAGGTCATAGAACACACACATTTTTTATTGTATAATACAATTCTACCCATAAATTGTTTCCATGTAATTGTTTACTTCGTCACTGAGAAAAGATGGGTCTATTTATATTTCATGTAATTCATTTCTGAAAAGACTACTTTATCAACTTCATTCCCAGAAAACAAAATCATACAGACTCTCACCAGTATTCAAAAAAGACCACAAAAAGTCCAAAACATAAGAAGAGTCCTTTGAACAAACTGAAGACTTACTGATCAAGCCATCACCAGAGAATTTCAGAGGAAAGCATAATGTTCATCCTATCAACAAAAGTACATTTTGCCTCTGGCAATGCTAAGGGCAGACATATCCCATATAGACTTAAGAGTCCTGAATACTGTTTAGATGAAATTTTTGTTAGATTAGATGTCAGTAGAATAAACAAAGTTTTTCAATTGTATTTTAAATGGTGTTCAGCACTAATGCAATGTATCTATTAATACTAAGAACATGAAGAGCTCTGAATTTAGACATAAAAACATGGTAGGCTCATTCAGCTTAATAACTAATATTTGTGGCCTGAAATAGTCATATTTGAATAAATTTTGAAGGTTTTTCTCTTATAAAGCATGATTTTAAATTGCTTACTTTCCTTTTCTTAATATACATGGCAGATTGCTTTTTGGCTTATGGTTCATAGAAAACACAGAAGCTCCTGGTTCATTGCTCATGTAGAAAGCTACAATTACCTCCCCCTTAGCGTCACTGCCTTTCCCAGATGCTTTCTTATCAATCCATCATGGTGAAATAAAGGCTTTCAACATGCAAACATGGTCATGCATTTCTTCCACCCCTTACTACTTTCCAAGTTTTGACTTGCCATTGGCCTTAGATTATTATACATTTACATATAGACAACCATACATGACCTATGTGGAGTCCACATGAACTAGCCATCTGTTGCCTCTCTGG
Organism: Bison bison bison; assembly: GCF_000754665.1. Taxonomy (NCBI): domain Eukaryota; kingdom Metazoa; phylum Chordata; class Mammalia; order Artiodactyla; family Bovidae; genus Bison; species Bison bison. The sequence continues at coordinate 725,986 of NW_011495070.1, read as the reverse complement.
CTTCATATCTTATCACTCTACTGCCATCTACTTTCTAGCCTTCATGATTTTTATTTGGGGTAGAGAAATTATTTTGTGGCTTATAATTTCATGATATTTCTTGTTCTGAGAGATTGACACAAATCACATCCTCTCCTTGAATACTCTTCCTTACACCTGCTTTTCGTCTGAAGATCTTTTACTTGTATTTTATGTCTTGTTGGTATGCTACTTCATTTAATGAGACTTTTCCATTTAAAAATTTCTATTCTTTTTGTCAAAATAGCTTGTAATACTCTGTATCTCTGTCTATATACTTGTTTGTACTCCTTTCTAAATGTATGTGTTTTTTGAAGAATATTTATTACATTTACAATTTTATCCCCAGGAGGCAGCAAAGTAACTTGCACATAATAAAAACCTTTAATATGTATGAGTTAGATTGAGTAGAGCTCATACGGTAAAAAAAGATGTCATGTTGCATTCTAAATGTAGTTTCTATGTAGTCTTAATACATATTGTGTGCACATACATATAGAGTTTTTGCCATCAACTTATTAAAATTATTCTATTTTAGTTAATTGTTTCAATCTTAACTTTACATATTGCTCATTTAAGATCTACTGATATTTCCCTCTGGATTAGTTTTGCACACTCACCCTTGTTTCATCTATGTTCTACTGTAGACATACCCATTTAGACATGTGTATATGCATACACATATGTTAGATACATTTTTTAAGAAATATGACATTTGATTATTTCATTAATTTGTTTTGAATATAATTATTTTAACTTTGAATTTTATTTATATTTAGTACTGGCCATCTGTGCTATTCACATACTTGAACCTGCAGTTCCACTTGCGCTGTGCAGGATTACTGTGTTAAAAACACATCATCAGTTGGATAAAACTGTCTTATCTCACAATGCCCTGATCCCACCTCACATTCTTAATTAGTGAGTGAACAGTCCAACACTGGATGAGGTCTGTTTCACAGTGAAGAACAATATCTAAGGATTAAAAAGCAGAATTGCTTTGAACACTTGGCCCCACATTCCAGTTATCCTTTTCTGACACCTCCCACTTGAGATTACAAGGGTCACAAGGATCTTGGGCTCCTGATTTCAAGGATTTTATCTGTAAAAAAAATTAAGATCAACCCCTTTTTTACCCTCTTCTCATATGTGCGTCTGTCCTCCCTGAACTTACTTTAGGGTATTGCCATTTGACAACTGTACCACTCCAGTCACCTAGGTTGCAGGTGACTAATCCAGATTGCTGAGCCCAATGTGGCCAAAATACTGTCTATGGCCTGACATGAAAAAAAAAATGGATGAACCAGAATGGCTCTTTTGGGAATTTTATCTAAGAAATTCTAAATGATTGAGTCCACTTTTAGGGTTGACAAATTGGCAAATCTAAATGGATATTATATACAAGAAGTCAGAGAAGCCTTGACAGTCAGCCCTATGAGCAAGGAAAATGATAAGATTGATAAAGAGAAAAGAAGAGAGGAGGTGCAGAGAGAGATGTCGAGATCACATAAGAGTGAAAATGGTCCATGTCCATGAGAGTTGAAGAGAATTCTATGCCTATAGACAGGCTATTGGTTGTGCTCATTTTCAAACTATAGAAACAAACAATGATTAATAAATAGAAAAATAATTAATTGAGATAGAGTCCAGAATTGATAGAGAAACTGAAAATGACTAAAATATAGAAATAAACATTTCGCTTGTTAAATTCTAACATCTAGTTCTTGGGAAAAACCAAATTATATATAAAGGACTTGATAGAAAAATCAGAATAAAACACTCCAAATAGAATTGTGAGTGAAAATTACGAATTATATTTCCACTTTTCTTTTATATTGATTCTGTGCACTAGATTAAAAAATGTGCAGATCTATTTGTTTCTTAAACAAAATAAATGTACAGATAATCTTTTATCTGAATAAATATATCCACCTAAACTATCATTGTGAATTAGCTACCAGCATCAAGAGTCCAGTCTTTTGGGGAACCTAGCACTGGGCTTTCTAGAAAGCTAGAAAATGAGTTTCATATTGTCCAGGACAACAATCTCCATCCTCATAACCATGCCTTTTTTTTTTTTTTAAGCTAGCACTTAGATAACCCCCCAAAGTAATTTATCTGGGTGTGGGCTATATCTATCCTGGAAGAATTTATGCTGTACCATTTTAAGCTTTGTATTACTAAAAAAAAAAAAAAAAAACCTAAAAAACAAATATAAAAATAGACTCATTGATGTGAAAGTGTAATCTCAACAAACTTTTTGAGCCAGAAAGAAGAGACAAACTACCTACAAATGTATGATTTCAAGATACTGTTTCTCATTAGCAAATATAGATGCGTATATCTATATACGCAAGCAGTAATAGCTTCAGACTACTGAAAAAAAAAAACAACCCTCAGTTTTGAATCTTATATCTAAATGAACCATCCTTTAAAGATAAAATAAAATATAGCTGAATTATTAATATGAAAAAGAGTTTATCACTTGCAGAACACCACTATAATAATCATCAAAGGTTATGCTTTACAAAGAAAAATAAACCAAAATTAAAACTTGTGGCTTTCAGCTAGGGCATTTGAATCCATCATCAAGTCTGCCGTGAATGAAGAAACCAGGATGATTTTACTAAAAAAAAAAATAAAGCCCACTTGCTTTAAAAGACGACAGGGATTTGAAAATTCATAAACATCTCCTTTGCTTAACAAGTACAGCAGATGTAATTTTATGGTAAACATACGCAGCTTCTAAGAGTTTGAAGATCTTGCAACGAGAAAAAGTTGATATATCCAGAAGTAGAACAAGGGCTGCTAATCACAGATCTTAAAACCCTTGCACCATGCTGCTGTTTGTTAAGAAGAAGTAGATTTTGTTACTCAGTAAACAGAAGTTGTCCTATGATTAGTATAATTATCTAGAAATATTTAAAATATGTTTGATTCTGTTGCACGATTTCAAATACATGTGACAACTAAATGACTGAGTAACGTCAACCAAAAAAAAAAAAAAAGGTAAAATTTAGGCAATATTTTATTGCCTCTGGACAGACAAAATCATAGTTTCTTTATTTTTTGTCAAGCTGTTGTGTTTTAAATCAATTTGAAGTTATTTTCCTAAATGGAAATGTAATGCACAGGAATGTAGAATATATGGTATAGTGCATGGAAAAAATACTTCTTTCCTACAAGAAAAAAAATTGTTAATTCTACCTCAAAATGATATCAGTAAAAAATGCACATTCATTAATGCTTCCTTCTGTAGAAATTGAAATTTATTTAAAAGTGCTTTCTCAGTTGATATAGTCCTCTGTGGTCTAACTTTTCTGAGCACTTAGCACTAGGCTAGGCTAGAATACACCCCTGTGAAAGTCATAATGGGAAACCAGAAGTGACAATACAAAATCATTCATTTCACTGGGCTTTCTTACTAAGCAATAAAACTCTAAAAAGAATATGTGACCAAAACAAACACGTGTACACTGATGATTATTGTCACACAGACTGAAGTATTCACTTACATAAAAACTTAATTTGGTATAAAAGTTAGTCTTTAATTTTATTTATTGTGGTTAATTTGGAGTGGATCAATCATACGTATCAGGATGATTATCATTAACAAAAGAAAAAAACAGAAATATAAAATTCTGTTTCTTTTGCTATAAAATCCAGAAACTATTGCAAATAGGAATAGGAAAACCTAAGGAAACTATAGATATTCTTTAGGTGACATAATTAATATTGTTAAAGTACTAGACACATAATAAGAATAGTAAAATATAATAATTTTAAATCAGTTATATAACTACCTCTCAATTTTATTGATAAGTCAAAATGTTTGATTTTCTGATATATTTTAAATTATTGTTTTATATAGAACATTTGAAAAAGAAGCATAAAATTGTAACTTCCTGAAGTGCCTTCAAAAACTCTCAGAGAGAATTATAAATCATAGAGTTTAAGATTGGTCCATTTCACCTTGAAGCATTCATAAACTTAATTCATTTTTATTTTCTGGAGATTGTTTTGACCTAGAAAATCTGACTTGCTCTCCTGTTTGAAATGCACTTTAATATTTGAATTAAATGTGCCAGATTTTTTTCTCAATATCCTTACTACCACACTTATTCATATTTATATATGTATTATATATATATTACATATATGATCCTATTATTACTGTCATTTCATTTAAATGAGAATGGTCCATGATACTTTTTTTTCCTTTTATTGAAGTACAGTTGATTTACTCAATATTGACATTTTTAAGCTACGTATCAACTTAAAAATCTCGAGACTGTTTTCTGTCCAGCCTTGCCTGCAGATCTTTCTTCAGTCTTTTCATTAGGGCTTTTCTTTCCTTCTTTCCTTTTATTCCTTTTATTTTTCACTCCATTTTCAAAATGCTTTTCTATGAAACGATTTGGTTTCTGTGCACTATATCTGGTATAACCTATATCGTGCAGTGCCTTCAGCGAATTTCCTCCCCGAGTCTTTAGAAAAAAGCAGTGGAGATGGTAACAAGAACTTTATTGTTTACACTTTCTTTTCTGCTACTGAAAATGTGGGGAAAACATCATGCATAAAACATTTTGTCTGACCACCCTCACTATGCCCCTTGCTATATTTTAGGGACTTATTCTCAAAACCACCATATGGCCTGAAGTTTTGCTAGTGTACCTAAATAAAGACTTGGAAGTTCTTTGCTTTGTGCCCCCTGTCTCCAAGACAAAATTTGTGGATTGCTTTTAAAAGTCAATTTTAAAACTGTAGCCCTTGGTAAAGAAAAACAAAATTAAAAACAACTTAGGAAAAGTTGAACATGACAAAATAATAGTTCAAGGAGATTTAGAGATACTGTCAGAAGTTCTGTTGAAGTTAGAGGAAACAATTTAAAGGTTATTCCAAGGAACTTGCAGTTCTCATTTTAATGCTAATGAACCAAGAAATATTAGGCTAAGAGAGTTAATCTGTATTCAGAGCATTCAAATAAATGAAAAAAAGTGCAGATCTAACGCAACTTGCAAATGCTGGTTTCAATAATTGTCACATCAGCTGAGTATTTATCTAATCAGCCCTGCTAAATTTACCTTTCCCACTTATATTGCTTTTTTTCACTCCATTTTAGTGGCATCATAGTCCAACTGAGTATTTCCCCCTGCATCAGTTGAGAAGGGAGACAATAATGTCCTTATTTGTTGAGGGCTTTATTAAGTGGGAGAAACTATGGTGGTGTCATTTTAAAGTATATGCTTCTCAGGTCAAGTCCTATCCCTCTGAAGCACTAATGAATATTAGTTCTTTTCTTTCTTCTTTATCCAGGAATCTTGTTTAAAATCTATATTTTACACAATATTTTAAAAAACTTTACTAGTTTAAAACAACATTCTATAGTCTATAATCAAAACAATTTCTACAGTATTGTTTTGTCTATGTCACTCTGGTCTCCCTAACTAGTTTTCCGTGTATGTTCTCTTCCTTTGCAATGCCATCAATCTCGTGTTTATTTAACTAATCACTAATAAAATGACATATACAAACATTGGAATATGAAATAATGCCTCTCTTCACTCAAATAACTTCTGTCCCATGCACAAGTAAGAGTATGAAATTTTTTGCGATGTGAAGCAATCTGTCCAGAGCTCTTGTGAGCCCAGGCCCCTGAAGCCACTCAGAATGACAAAGCAAGTAATATGTTGGCATAAACATCATCTACTTGGAGCACATGACACCGAGTAAGATGTAAAAACAAGCTTTCATAATGTTTTCTGATATAGCTTAAATGTATACTTCTAAGATTTCTTAAGCCTTCTAGCATATTCTTTTGCTTTCTCTCATAACCGAGAAAAAAATTCATTCAACCTGTCACTGGTTGATTCACTTACAGCATCCACAATGTTTTCATGAAAGAGTTAATGCTAATTTTATAATCTTCTACATGGTATGTTTCAAGGAGGACTTCTTCCAGAGGTTCTTAATGCAAAAGAAATTTCACAGAGAATATTGGGAAGAATAAACGTGTGAATTAGGATTAGGGATAAGTGTGAAAAAAGGACAGAGCCTACTTATATGACGAGAAAATTATTTTCAATTTGGACCTTATAATGAACATTCTTTTTTAATAAAAATGACCTTTTTAAAAAATGAAGAGGCGTGCCTTCTCCTTTAGCAAGTATATTGCATTAATAATTGTCAAGCTGCAATTAGAAAAGGAGCATGCTTTCAATTCTTATAACTTTTCTCTAAAATGTTGGCACATGAAAAGAAGTGCCCCAGACAGATGGGAAATTAGCATGTCATAAAAATCTATAATAGATGGGCCGTTGCTGTCAATCTCATGAAAGTAATTACATCACGATGACTTCTCCTGAAAATTACTATGGACTTACAAGGGAAATATGCATGTAAGGCAAACAACAATATAAGTAAATATTATTTCCTTTCAATACAATTTTCCAATCTCTTTTTAGTTGTTTGCTAAGATAGAGACTTTCAAATTATCTTTTAAGGGTGAAAAGTGAAAGCAGTTCAGTCGTGTCCAACTTTTTTGTCCGTGGAATTCTCCAGGCCAGAATATTGGAGTGGGTAGCCTTTCTCTTCTCCAGGGGATCTTCCCTACCCAGGGATCGAACCCAGGTCTCCCTCTTTGTGGGTGGATTCTTTTCCAGCTGAGCCACCAGGGAAGCTGGAGCATACTGGATTGGGTAGCCTATCCCTTCTCCAGAGGATCTTCCCGACCCAGGAATTGAACCAGTATCTCCCGAATTGCAGGCAGATTCTTTACCAGCTGAGCTAAAAGGGAAGCCTCATGCAAAAACTTTACTTTTTAAGAGGAAGATGTGTACATGATAATGTGGAGGGTGTTCAATCACCACACTTCTCAAGGGTCAGTCTTCAGATGATGTTCTCTGATCCTCCCGGGGCCAGATATAGAGCTTTTCCCTTTACAGCATCTCCCTTTAGAGTGCCTGATGACCTCAGTCACGGAAACAAGGGTGGTCTATAGGAAGTCTGCTTGATAAGGTAACAAATCATGGGGTCAAAAGTAGGCATTAGAACTCCTTGATTAGTGGGTAGTATACTTGCTGCTTGTCAATAGGAAAATCCTTGTTAGCTTGCAAAGAGAGGGCAGCTAAATTATTTTGTTAGCATAGAGGATGTTTAGCACTCACAGGAATGGAGGTTCATACTTTCTGCCAACAGACTGAGTTTCTACAGGCCTCCCTAATTCTGGTGAAGGATGCAAAGAACTTGGTGATCTCTTGCTTTTACCTCCCCTCCCATGTTAATGAAGTTCCTCTTTCCTCATGTCCTCTAACCCAGGGTTTGTCAACCTGGCACTATCGACATTTGAATTGGGTTTTTCTGTGTGGTGGAAGCCATCATGTGTGTTTTAGGATTCACAGCAGATATAGCCTGTACCCACTAGAGGCCAAGGGTGCCCCTCCAACCTCAGTTATGGCAGCCAAAAATGATTCCAGAAACTGATACATGTCCCCAGACAAGGGGATCTTTTTTCCAGACAGAGTTTGGTATTCACTGTGTAGTTCACAGTGAATTTTTTCTAACTGCATAAAATATAAAGCATTTCATCTTACATCTTTGCTGGTTCCACAGAAACAACAGTTCCCTTGAGGAAGTCAGTGTCTTAGGTCTAGCTGTCTGCAGTTGGGTGGAAGACACAGCCTTGGGAATTCAAGTAAAAAAAAAATGCAATAAAAGAGAACGACTTAATATTTCAAAGGTTTCTTACTCACTTCCATGTTCACCTGTGTAAAAGAATATGTCCCCTATAATCTCGAATGAATGAATCCACCAACTGAACTATGAAAATAGATTTGTTTTACAAAATTTGTTTTGATACAACCTGGATTTTTAGAACTGTGACCTTTTTAGTAACTAAAACATTTTGTATAGTTAGAAAGTGAAACCATAAGAAGTACAGGTGTGTGCAGTCTAGTTCAGACTATCCAGTTAGTAATCTCTTCAAAATACATTTGGGATGACAAAAGAATATAAATACAAATCTCTATATATGTATACAATGATGTATATGCATATACCCTGTGTGTATGCACTCAGAACTCTTTGAGACCCCATGGACTGTAGCCCACCAGGCTCCTCTGTCCATAGGATTTTCCAGGCAAGAATACTGGAACAGGCTGCTATTTCCACTTCAGGGTATCTTCCTGACCCAGGGATCAAATTCACATCTCTTGCATCCCCTGCATTAGCTGGCAAATTCTTTACCACTGTGCCACTTGGTTATATACATACAATTTTTAAACTTGCCACTCCTTTTTTTTACATTAATGACATGAGTAAAATCACTGAGATGGTATATTCCATATTTTCCTGTGTAGAACCACTTCAAATACATCTCATATGTCCAAAATTCACCTTTCAAAACAGATGTGATAGGAATCTGTGTATACACATCACCTTCTTCTCTAGCATCAACTGTTTATATCATCTACTATACTAATATTTCAACTTTTACTGCCACATTCCCTGTAGATATATGTGTCAGCAATGTGCTTCCAAGTTTATTTAATATAGTTAAAATTCTGTTCACTTCTCATTAACAGTTAAATATGCAACAGTGTCTTTTATGTAAGATGGCCCTAGATGCTGATAACATCTGCATTTTTTAAATGTAAAATACATGGACTCATAACAGATTTTTTAATGAAGAATTGTGATTTATTTTCTCTTTTGGCATCATTAAATGAGATAGGTGGCATTGTTTACTCTGCACTAATTATGATAGGAAGTATATGTTCATATTCATGTATATATATTATGGAAATGACGTTATGTTTAAAAGAAAACATTTTAAACAGCTTATAATAAATATGACATTTTTTGTTATCTTACAACACGCTGTCTCCTCAGAAGTATAAGAAATGTTATAAAATCATTATGATCACGGCAAGGAAATTCCCACTTCTTAGTTAAGCCTGAGCTCCCATATGTCCCTTTTACAGCATCTCAGAGGGTGTTGATGGAGTGAAGGACTGTGTTCCTCACTCATTTTCACATTTCACATTTTCATATTATCCCCCTGCCATTTGAAACACTCTATCTTGGGCTCTCAGGACCTCCTCTTCTCTTCATGTTTTCAAAGGCATATTTAAGGGTTTTTTTTTTTCCCCCCTTACTACTGAACATATGGGAAAGTTTTAGATTGATTTTTTTCCACTCACTCAATATTAACTTTGGAAACTTTGGGTTTTATAGTTTTATTTTATTTTTTATTATTTTTATTTTTTTGTGAATATCATATTTTTCTTGTTTGTATAAGTTAAAAAGAAAATAAATCTAATCCATGATATGTGATTATTATATTTCAGGAAATATTTGGGTTTGGGTTAGACTGTCAAAAATTACAAGTCCTGATATTTCTGCATTCATTCACACATTTGTTCATTTACTGTCAAAAATTTACTGAGTATATTATGATTTTTAGGAGTTCATAATTATGCTAGGAACTTGAAGAATAGTGTATCTGGCCTAAGGAGTGGAAACATAATGAATGTTATGCAAAGGAATACTGTTCTATAATTCTATGCTATATTACATCTATACTCTCTATATAGTATGCATATATTATGTACATATTATATATATCCATATATATGTAATCTTTTCTCTAATATCCATTAAACATATGCAGTATATACAGTATATATACACATTAGGTTTATGAACAAAAGTTTCCCTGAACGTATTGAGAGAAATTTTTAATTCCTGTGTTGGGAAGATCCCCTGGAGAAGGGAAAGGCTACCCATTCCAGTATTCTGATCTGGACTGTATAGTCCATGGAGTCACAGAGTCAGACATGACTGAGCAACTTTTACTTTCAATTTAAAATATCCTGATAGGATGGATAGAAACTTTAAGTGCTTTAAAACTGACCTTGGTAATTTTTTTAGGGCTCTTCATGAACATATATTTTTTCCTGGGGTGCATGACAATAAGCCTGTTGTTCAAAATGTCATTCCTAACATCCTGTTAGAGAAGGTAGAAATATTAGACAAGTATTTTTCTAAATAAATTAGAGTGATCACAATTTACTCCCTCTCCCTAATGAGAGAGGATTAAGTAAACTATTAAAGATAAAACCCATAATTTATGTAAGTTCAAGTACTTAACTATATAAATATTTTGTATATATTTAAATACAGTGTATCATACAGGGATATGCACAGGCAGAAGTTTTTATATCAGATTCATGAAAGCAAACATAAAACTCAGAGTTTCACTGCTTCATTGCATTGCTACCTAAATGTGTTCTTAGTTAAACCCCAGTATTATACAAAAGCCTGATTTAAATATTTTGCTTGATTTCCAGACATTTAAATTAATACCATGGGCAAACTAAGGGCATATTTGCAGTTTTCTTTTGAAGGAAATGATGTTAAGCTATGAATGTATTTAAGTAATGTAGTAAACCAATGTAACTGCCTTCACTTAGTAAGACTAGGCTAATTAAGGCAATTGTGAAGGTCACCAACACAGATTTCAAGTTCATATGAAAATACTGATATGCAGTGCTAGCAATGATCACAAATTTCTTTAGAAACATGAAAGGAAAACCTACAGAAACTTCCACAGTCAATCGAATGGATAATAGATACTTCTCAAAAGCCACCTTTCTGAAAACATTATCTCATTGTTCCTTTGACTGTGTAAGTCTTGTTATGGTTAATTTTAAGTGTCAGCTGGACTGGGCCATGAGGGGCCCAGATTTTCAGACAAACTGTCTCTACGTGAGTTTGTTTTCAGACATGATTAACATTTACACTGGAACGCAGATTCTGAACCACTGGACCACCAGGGAACTCCCAAGATTAACATTTGAATTGAAGGCTTGAATAAAACACAAGACAGAGGAAGGGACATTTTTCTGCCTGGTCGTGTCTGAGCTGAACATTAGCCTTCTCTGTTTCTGGGTATGGCCTTGGACTGGAACTTGCATCATCAGTTATCCTGGTTCTCAGGCCTTTGGACTCCAGTTTGGATTTATCAGCCTCCATAATTACATAAACCAATTTCTTACAGTAAAACTTTCTTTCTTTTTTCGTCCTTTCTTTTCTCTCTTTCTTTATAGATATATATATAGAGAGAGAGATAAAGATATATACATGCATATATCCTAATAGTTTTGTTTCTTGAGAGAACCCAGACTTAATACAATGCTCATTCTATAGATCTTCCAGTGGAGAGAATATGTTCATATTTGCTGAAGTCATACCATGATAAAACCAAATTTCAAAGTATTCAAACTATTAAAGATAAGGACAGCCCCTGGTTTAATTGTTAAAAAGGTGAATTATCTCTGTTACATTGAAGATAAAACAGCAGTTGCAGTTTGAATTACATTAAACAACCTGCGTGCATGCTAAGTCACTTCAGTTGTGTCTGACTCTGTGTGACCCTGTGGACTGTAACCCCCGCATCCCGCCTCCTCCCCATGAAGCTCCTCTGTCCATAGGGATTTTCCAGGCAAGAATCCTGGAGTATGCTGCCATGTCCTCCTCCAGGGGATCTTCCCAACACAGGGATCGAGCTTGCATCTCTTCTGTCTCCTGCATTGGTAAGCAGGTTCTATACCACTAGTGCCACTTGGGAAGCTATTAAACAGCCTAGTATTTGTAAAATAGTGTAAACATGGCGTATACATTTGTATTGTTGAATTTCCTATCTTTCAAAGCTACAGATTTAATTTTAAGATTCTTCATTAGGTTCATCAGAGAGAAAATACTTTTCTATACCACACATTGACCCATAAGGTGTACATATACTTGGTTATCAATCCCTCCTGTCAATTTTGCTTGCTGCTGCTGCTAAGTCGCTTCAGTCGTGTCCGACTCTGTGTGACCCCATAGACGGAAGCCCACCAGGCTCCCCTGTCCCTGGGATTCTCCAGGCAAGAACACTGGAGTGGGTTGCCATTTCCTTCTCCAATGCATGAAAGTGAAAGGTGAAAGGGAAGTCACTCAGTCGTGTCCGACTCTTAGCGACCCCATGGACTGCAGCCTACCAGGCTCCTCCATCCATGGGATTTTCCAGGCAAGAGTACTGGAATGGGGTGCCATTGCCTTCTCCGGTCAATTTTGCTTAGTGAACCACAAATTTCTTCTTGTATCCACTCAATTCATGTTTTCCAGATGACTCAGCGAAACTGAAGGCAACCCAAGCTGTTCTGAATCCTGATTAGAGTCAGTCCTGATGATCAGAACTCCTGGAATCTGTGTTTGGTTCAGGAACGTAAGCGTGATCTTATTAATGTCTGGCATCGAATCCCTGGATTTGTGGGTTAGGTGTCAGAAGATAATCTGCAATAGTCTGCTAAAATTCAAGGGAAAACTGCACTTCGTTGTTAGGCATATATCGTTCCCTCTCTCCCTATGGATGTGGACAAATACCTTTCTTGCCTCAGTGAGTAGCCATCCCACGGCTGAAGTCACATGCAGGAGGCAGAGTCAAGAGAACCACGTAGAAATGGAGCCATAGATCCAAGTGCTCTGTATCTAGAGGTCATGATACCTCTGTACTTTCTGATACATGAAATAATGTATTTTTAAATTTCCATCTTTTTTTTAAAATTTTCTGAAATGTGGTTTCTTGCAGCTGAAAAACATTGTGACAATAGCGGATCTGGCTTTGTTGCTATTATTCCATGAACAGCTGATAGGGAGAATGTGGCTAGCAAGGTGAATCAATTCTTTACCAGAGTGGATGAAGAAGCAATGTCCATTTACTTCCAAGGTCCTTCCCAGTATTGGAAGCTCTCAAGTAACTTTAGACTGGATATGAACATGTATTTGTCATACATGTATAGTTGTCATCAAGAAAATCATATACATTTAATAGAATTTTGCAACTGGAAGATAAAACTAGAGAACATAAAATCTAACTTCTCCACTAAGAAAGTGAACATGTTTTCTTGTCATTAAAAATAAACAAATGAGATGTGTTTTTAAGGTGAATATAGTGTATTTTTTTTTTCTGGTGACCTGAAACTTAATTTTAGTTTATCTCTTCCTGAAATAGTTTATTTTTTACAGTTCTTGTATCTTAGAATATCGTATTTGAAAACATCAAAGTTTAATTCTGCTAATAGTTCCTAATGTCTCCAATCATGCCTTATTATAGGTTTTCTTTCATATTTTTCTTCTGTTTATTGATTGCAAGCTGATAGTCAATTGATCTAAATGTTTAAACATCATGTGGGTTAGTTCCTCTAGAAAGAATTTGTATTTACATCTTTGGATGCACTTGAGTACTGCCAGTTTGAATTTGCTTTATTTTATTCTCTAATCTTTAGGATTTCTGTATCATACATGTGTATACTTTTGAACCTCAAACTTCCATGACAGCAACACTATGGATTCACATTAAGATAGAAATTTTTCCCTTCCTTCCTTTCTTTTTCAAATTTTAGCCAGTTCTAATAGAAATCAACATAAGAGTAATCCCGTTCTGATCACCCTTTATCTCAATTAAAAAAATTTTTTTTTCTCATTTCATCATTTCGCTTAACCACCTGGCTTTTGAGAAACGTGGCTTTATACAGTCATTTCAGTTCAAACACTGCCATATGAGTGAGTGTAAGGTCTCATATTCTTTTCCCTGCAGGGCCATTAAAACTAGTGTCTTTAATGCAGTTCCAAGGTTATTTCTTGCTTTCTCTCCTGGATACATCCCTCATCCTACATTAATTCATTTAAAACTTTAATGTTAAATTTAATTGAATTATCATCCACCTCCTCAGTTCACACTTGATCCTTAAAATTCAGCAGCCCAAGTGATGAAGCAGAGCATGTCTTTCTACTCGCTCTTCTTTCCCACTCATTCTATTTCTTCTGCATCTATTTATCTTCTTCAGTGTTAAGTGTGGGAGGAGAGACTGGGGAAAGGATAGAGATATTTGGTGTATTTTTTTTTTGGTAATCTATAGCAAAAATCTTCAAAAAGTCAAAGTGTAAGGTGACAGACTGGAAAATGTATTAACCAACTGTAATAAAACACATACTTCTCAGTTATGACATATATTACAGTATTCAAAACTGTGTGCAATAAAATTCATATAGCATTTTATGTAAAAATCAGTGTATTTACTGCAATAACCTAAAGAAAATAAACAAAACCAAAGTGAGAGTAAAATTTCATACTTTTGAATGCTCCTAGGTAGTTAAAAACCTTGAGCAAGTCAATAAACTTTTCACTCTCAATTTCCTTTCCTATTAAAAAAGAAAATTTAGATCTGATGATCACTAATATCCTATCAATATAAATTATTATTTTTTCCATAAATTAACTTTATTCCTACTGTGAAAATATTTCCTTCATATTTTATGATATGAAAAAATAAGATCTGAATCTCTTCAATAACCAACATAATTTGAAAGTTAGCTGACATAACTATATAATAAATATAAATATACACTAAATGATGTTTTGAGTCTTTTTTCCATTTTCTCTCTAGTGGAGATAATTGAAAATACTATATGCCTACCAATTAAGAGGACTTCTCTAGTACCTCAGATGGTAAAGAATCTGCCTGCAATGGAGGAGACTGGAGTTTGATCCCTGGGTTAGGAAGGTCCCCTGGAGAAGGGAACGGCAACTCACTCCAGTGTTCTTGCTTGAAAATGTTACCACTATATTAAATTGGTAATATTGCCTGAATTCTAAAATGCAATTATAATGAAAAGAATATTTTGGGTTATCCTAAATGGCATAGTAGAAGCAAATTGCACCGTCCACACATAACCCTTATAAATAATCTTAAAAATCTTGTTATTCTTTTGACATTAGCAGAATTGATTCTTCTTTTAATATTAAAATCCTCACTAAATAAATGCTGAATCAATTTAAGAATTCATTAAAATTAAAAAGAAGGGTACGGGCAAAGTTATACAACTAAAATAATTTTAAAAGTTTAACTATTTAAATAGAGAGCTCTTGGTATGTACATATAAAACATTTTTAATGCTTCTAATATAATTGCCAATTTTAAGGATTTAGCAAATTGAATGCCAAAGACCTTGTTTTATCTATTTTTTTGTTTAAAAAAATTCCAGAACCTGAAATAGAATATATTTAAGAGAAAAATGAATCCAGTTAAGCTGATATATTTTTAAAGTTCAGTCTTATTTCCCATATAGTTATGTACATTAGTCTTAGCTTGCTGCTGCTGCTGCTGCTAAGTCGCTTCAGTTGTGTCCGACTCTGTGCGACCCCAGAGATGGCAGCCCACCAGGCTCCCTCATCCCTGGGATTCTCCAGGCAAGAACACTGGAGTGGGTTGCCATTTCCTTCTCCAATACATGAAAGTGAAAAGTGAAAGTGAAGTCGCTCAGTCGTGTCCGACTCCTAGCGACCCCGTGGACTGCAGGCTACCAGGTTCCTCCGTCCACGGGATTTTCCAGGCAAGAGTACTGGAGTGGGTTGCCATTGCCTTCTCCAAGTCTTAGCTTAGTGATTAACTAAAGAATTTTTTAAAAATTGGTAAAATTCTCCTCCAGTAAGTACTCTGATGTTTTAAGTGTTTACTTTCAAACACATTCCATTTACTATGTGTATTTTGTTTTTAATGAGTTTCTAAGTAGCTCTAACACTATGATATTGTGAATTATCCTAATTCAACATATGGATATGTTGAAAGAAGTAGTCAGTAATTTACTTAGACCCTAATGAGATAGGAAACAAGACAAAAAAAAGGAAAAACAAAATGGAATGAGATAGGAAAAATTAAAAAAAATACTGTATTTGGTTTCCTATCTAAAATAGAGTTGCAATAAAATTAAGTGCAATATAGACACATTTATTTTGGTATTGCTTATTATCAAGGAGTATCAATCAGTGTTTTGAGATTTACCAATAAAAAACTAGGAATTTACAAACAAATAATGTTTATAAATTCTTGCCTATTAATAAAACGAGTTAAAGAATCTGATTAGTTCTCAAATGAGTATAATATCAAAATCACACATAAGGTCATGAACTGTGCACAGTCACTGAGTCGTGTCTTACTCTCTGTGACCCCATGTACTATAGTAGGACAGGCTCCTCTGTCCTCAGTTATCTCCTGGAGTTTGCTCAAATTTATGTCCATTGAGTTGGTGATGCTATCTAACCGCCTCATCCTCTACTACCCCCTTCTCCTTTTGCCTTCAGTCTTCCCCAGCATCAGAGTCTTTTCCAATGAGTCAGGTCCTTACATCAGTTGGCCAAAGTATTGGAGCTTCAGTTTTATCATCAGTCCTTCTAAGGAATATTCAGAGTTGATTTCTTTTATGACTGACTGGTTTGATCTCCTTGCATTCCAAGGGACTCTCAAGAGTTTTCTCCAGCATCACTATTCCAAAACATTAATTCTTCGGTGCTCAGTCTTCTCTATGGTCCAACTCCTACATTTGTGCGTGATTACTAGAAAAACCATATCTGCAAAACGCCTTTTGATAGATAACATAGTTGCAGTCACAGATTCTGGAAACTGAGAGGGCAGCTGGGGATGAAGCTTTACTCTGCTACCAAATCTCTGGGCTGGAAACCACCAATAATGTTTTCACCAGCTCTCACAAATTCTTAAAGGAATCCTCACCCCAAACTTAATCATTCTCCCTTATTGGCTTTGTGCATGATCTATGATCTGAAGTCTACCTTTTTACACTTGTTATTTTTTTTTAATTCTTTATTGAATTTCTTACAGTATTGTTGTGTTTCTTATGTTCTGTTTTTTTTGCCTGAGAGGCATGTGGGATCTTAACTCCCTAACCAGGGATCAAATCCGCTCCCCCTGCACTGGCAGCTAAAATGTTAACCAGACTGCCAGGGAAGTCCCCACCCTCTTTTCAAACTAACTACTTCAACACTCCTTAGAATTTAGGGTTTAGAAATCAAACATAAAAATTTACAATGTGTGATTTTTTTTTTTATCATATCCTCTACTTGAAAATCGGAGAAGGCAATGGCACCCCACTCCAGTACTTTTGCCTAGAAAACCCAATGGATGGAGGAGCCTGGTAGGCTGCAGTCCATGGGGTCCCTAGAGTCGGACACGACTGAGCGACTTCACTTTCACTTTTCACTTTCATGCATTGGAGAAGGAAATGGCAACCCACTCCCATGTTCTTGCCTGGAGAATCCCAGGGACGGGGGAACCTGGTGGGCTGCCGTCTATGGGGTCGCACAGAGTCAGACACGACTGAAGCCACTTAGCAGCAGCAGCAGCAGATACTTGAAAATGAACAGAGAAAGAGAAGATTCAGGGAAAATAATAGAGAAGATAGAAATATTAGTATGAATCTACTCTAAGGTTAATGTCTCAAAATATCATAAAATCATACATTTTCAAATTTAGGAAGTTTAAAAATGCTTGCCTTAGGAAAAAAATTATGTAACAACTCACAAAAAATAATAAAATCTATACGGATTGTTTCACAGTCAATTATGGTAAAAAGATGTTCTCATTAGTTAAAGCAGAATTGAAAGTAGAGCACTTCACACCGTGCAGATAATGAATATGAGTAATCAAGTCGCTTAAATAAATTTACTTTATTACACAAATTATGCACCTCAATTATTAATTTGGCCTGTTGTCTTTAGATAATCATTTAATTCTCCTGTGTGCAATTTTCCTCAGAACATGTGATGAATATGATAGAGATGGAATTTTCTAAATGTTGGTAGATTGAAGTGTGTACTTCTGTGCTAATTCTTTTTTGGCACATCATGCTGTTTCATGCCTCATTTGAAAAAGAAATTATTTTGATCACCTGAAATCACCAACCCTTGTTGTTGTAAGGACCTGTTCCTAGAACTGAGCCCAATAGTAGCACAAACTAAATCCCCAAAACTATTTTTGTTAAGTAATTTGAAGATCCATTGAAATAGTGTATGTAGATCACCAGAAGTAAGAAATGTCTACACAATTATATCAGAATAATTCTTTTAATAGTATCTACCAAATGCTCTCTTTTTGTGCAAACTAATGAAATATTTTGTGTTCAATACTTGGGATCATGTCATCTGATTAGTGCTTGGGAGTTTTTAAATATTTAAGAATTAAACTTACTGTTTGCAGCTAACCTTAGATTATCATCCTCATAATGCATGTTTTTCCAGTGCAAATAAATTGCACATAGACCAAAGCCTGGAAGGCACACAGTAAGGCAACAATAAATTGGGTCTTCCCATTGGAGAATACATATTAATTGGAGAATTTGCTAAACTATGTAATTGGAGCAAGATTGGAAATTTCCTATTTGTTAGTAATAAACTATATTTTATTTGACCACAGATAACGCTCTCAGTTAAAATACAAAACTTTAAAATGTCAAAATATCTCTAAAGATGGCTTTCCAGGTGGTACTAGTAGTAAAGAATCCACCTGCTGATGCAAGAGACACAGGAGACATGTGTTCAACCCCTAGGTTAGGAAGATCCCCTAGAGGGGGAAATGGCAATCTGCTATAGTATCTTGCCTGGGAAACTCCACGTACAGAGGAGCCCAGTGGGCTACAGTCCATGGGGCTGCAAAGAGTTAGACACAACTAAGTGACTGAGCACATTTGGCCAAAAACATATTTTAAAATATATGTGTTAAGAATTTAAACCTAGGCGCAGTTCATACTAAAACAGAATTTTTGTCATTTAAATTCTATTACAATTCTTAACCTAGGGCACTCATGAATGATATCTGAAACAAAGTTACAGCTATGAAAAGAGTAGTTAAAGGCAAGACTAAACTAATGATGCATGGCTTTTCTAAGGTCATTTTTCTATCTCTTTGCATGTGTCCTTATGTAATATGGAGGTCCTTTCTTCACTTTAGGCCATCTGTCCCTTTTCAAATATACTTGAAATTGTTGGTGGAATTAAAATGATTTAGTATGATAATCCTTCTGAAGTGAACTTTAAATGTTAGTTTCACACACACAAAAATTTTTTTAAAGGACAACAAATTTCTGACTGTCATTTAATGTGAAATCTAAAGTAGAATAATTTAAGAGAGCTTTATTTAGTCAATTGCACTGCCTATAATTGATGTTTTAACGATAGGCAATTTGGACGAGGATTGCCTTGGAAGAGTAATTTTGCCAATATTATTCCAAGTCTATGTTTCATGACATCACAGTTATAGCTTCAAATAAGCCATTTAGGAAGTATTTACAGTACATAAATCAGTAAATGCTACAGATCAGGGTTTCTCCCCATCCCACCCAGTTGATTATTGACCATTTACCAGCATATGACTGTGATGCTGACATTAGTGGTCTCTGTTTGGCCTGAGCTGTATGTGCATAGATAACCATCAAGGTGAAATGCTTCAAAATAGAGCAGCCTCTTGTACTTTTTGAATTAATATAGTGTTGTGTGTAGTTAATTTACTTCCTGTCTAAAGATGCTTAAGCTAAATAAAAATGCTGATTTTACACTTTCTATATTTCACTACAGCATGCCACAACTTGAACATATTTTTCCCAAAAGAGTCTAATTAATGGTTAAAAGGAGAGCCATTAAATTTAAATTGCTCCGCAAGTACGTAGAGAAAGAATCAGCAAGATCCAAGGTGAAATATGAGGTCAAATGTAGAATTTTTGATTGGCTGTTTATTTAACAAATTTTAAGTTGAATGCAAATGAATAAAAATATACAGTATGCTATCCAGGAAGGTAAAGAAAATGTTATTATATTGAAAAGACAAACATCTATGTCAGTACTTGTAGAATGCTGTGATAGCTACTTTCATCAATGTCTAGAGTATTCTCAAAAACCTAGAGACCCATCTGAGGCTTGAAGTCATAGATCTAATCACCTTTTTATTTATTTAATTTCGTTGATGTGTAATTGACATACAACATTGTTTCAACCATTTTATTTCAAATATCAAAATCCACATTTCTTAACTGATTTCAGCAGTCTAAAAAATCTTGATAAAT
Source organism: Bison bison bison (assembly GCF_000754665.1). Taxonomy (NCBI): domain Eukaryota; kingdom Metazoa; phylum Chordata; class Mammalia; order Artiodactyla; family Bovidae; genus Bison; species Bison bison. The sequence goes on along the minus strand of NW_011495070.1, from coordinate 706,018 downwards.
GTAGAAAAATGCTCCCACTTTTTCTTTCAAAATTGATTTTGCTATTCTTGGCTATTTTCAATTTTATAGAAATTTAAAGATGTGATTTTCAGAATACAAGCATTTTCCTAGATTTTTATTTGCATTTTAATTGGGATTGCAATGAGCCTACAAAGCAATACGAGGAGAACTGAGATCTTTACAATATTGAGCTTCCTATTTCTATAGGCTTTAGTTTATTTTTCAATATAGTATTTTTCATATCTAACATAACTCTTGTTACATTTATTCTTAAGAATTTGATATTTTCAATTATATAATTAATATATATTTTTCTTTATCTTCATTTCTGAGTTACAAAGTTAAGGATGATTTATCAATTTTTGTAATTTGAACTTAGATTTTTATATATTGATTAACCAACATCTAAACTGAATTTTTGGAGAAGGCAATGGCACCCCACTTCAGTACTCTTGCCTGGAAAACCCCATGGACAGAGGAGCCTGGTAGGCTGCAGTCCATGGGGTCGCTAAGAGTCGGACATGACTGAGCAACT